>NC_052311.1:3139351-3314728 GCF_016432855.1 Salvelinus namaycush
TGGTTAATATAGACAGTATACATGTTAATATAGACGGTATACATGGTTAATAAGACAGTATACATGGTTAATACAGACAGCATACATGGTAATATAGACAACATGGTTAATCTAGACAGTATACATGGTTAATATAGACAGTATACATGGTTAATATAGACGGTATACATGGTTAATATAGACAGTATACATGGTTAGTATAGACAGCATACATGGTTAATATAGACAACATGGTTAATATAGACAACATGGTTAATATAGACAGCATACATGGTTAATATAGACAACATGGTTAATATAGACAGTATACATGGTTAATATAGACAGTATACATGGTTAATATAGACAGTATACATGGTTAATATAGACAACATGGTTAATATAGACAACATGGTTAATATAGACAACATGGTTAATATAGACAACATGGTTAATATAGACAACATACATGGTTAATATAGACAGTATACATGGTTAATATAGACAGTATACATGGTTAATATAGACAGTATACATGGTTAATATAGACAGTATACATGGTTAATATAGACGGTATACATGGTTAATATAGACAGTATACATGGTTAATATAGACAGCATACATGGTTAATATAGACAACATGGTTAATATAGACACCATGGTTAATATAGACAGTATACATGGTTAATATAGACAACATGGTTAATATAGACAACATGGTTAATATAGACAGTATACATGGTTAATATAGACAGTATACATGGTTAATATAGACAGTATACATGGTTAATATAGACGGTATACATGGTTAATATAGACAGTATACATGGTTAATATAGACGGTATACATGGTTAATATAGACAGCATGGTTAATATAGACGGTATACATGGTTAATATAGACAGTATACATGGTTAATATAGACAGTATACATGGTTAATATAGACAACATGGTTAATATAGACAGTATACATGGTTAATATAGACAGCATACATGGTTAATACAGACAGCATACATGGTTAATACAGACAGCATACATGGTTAATACAGACAGCATACATGGTTAATACAGACAGTATACCTGGTTAATACAGACAGCATACATGGTTAATATAGACAACATGGTTAATATAGACAGTATACATGGTTAATATAGACGGTATACATGGTTAATATAGACAGTATACATGGTTAATATAGACGGTATACATGGTTAATATAGACGGTATACATGGTTAATATAGACGGTATACATGGTTAATATAGACAGCATGGTTAATATAGACGGTATACATGGTTAATATAGACGGTATACATGGTTAATATAGACAACATGGTTAATATAGACGGTATACATGGTTAATATAGACGGTATACATGGTTAATATAGACAGTATACATGGTTAATATAGACAGTATACATGGTTAATATAGACAACATGGTTAATATAGACAGTATACATGGTTAATATAGACGGTATACATGGTTAATATAGACGGTATACATGGTTAATATAGACGGTATACATGGTTAATATAGACAGCATGGTTAATATAGACGGTATACATGGTTAATATAGACGGTATACATGGTTAATATAGAAACATGGTTAATATAGACGGTATACATGGTTAATATAGACGGTATACATGGTTAATACAGACAGCATACATGGTTAATATAGATAGTATACATGGTTAATATAGACGGCATACATGGTTAATACAGACAGTTACATTGTTAATACAGACAGTATACATGGTTAATACAGACAACATACATGGTTAATATAGACGGTATACATGGTTAATATAGACAGTATACATGGTTAATACAGACAGCATACATGGTTAATATAGACAACATGGTTAATATAGACAGTATACATGGTTAATATAGACAGTATACATGGTTAATATAGACAGTATACATGGTTAATATAGACAGTATACATGGTTAATATAGACAGTATACATGGTTAATATAGACAGTATACATGGTTAATACAGACAGTATACATGGTTAATATAGACAGCATACATGGTTAATATAGACAGTATACATGGTTAATATAGACAGTATACATGGTTAATATAGACAGCATACATGGTTAATATAGACGGTATACATGGTTAATATAGACGGTATACATGGTTAATATAGACAGTATACATGGTTAATACAGACAGTATACATGGTTAATATAGACAGTATACATGGTTAATACAGACAGCATACATGGTTAATATAGACAACATGGTTAATATAGACAACATGGTTAATATAGACAGCATACATGGTTAATATAGACAGTATACATGGTTAATACAGACAGTATACATGGTTAATATAGACAGTATACATGGTTAATATAGACAGCATGGCTAATATAGACAGTATACATGGTTAATATAGACAGTGTACATGGTTAATATAGACAGTGGTTAATACAGACAGTATACATGGTTAATACAGACAGTATACATGGTTAATATAGACGGTATACATGGTTAATATAGACAGTATACATGGTTAATATAGACAGTATACATGGTTAATATAGACAGTATACATGGTTAATATAGACGGTATACATGGTTAATATAGACGGTATACATGGTTAATATAGACGGTATACATGGTTAATACAGACAGTATACATGGTTAATATAGACAGTATACATGGTTAATATAGACGGTATACATGGTTAATACAGACAGTATACATGGTTAATATAGACGGTATACATGGTTAATATAGACAGTATACATGGTTAATATAGACAGTATACATGGTTAATATAGACAGTATACATGGTTAATATAGACAGTATACATGGTTAATATAGACGGTATACATGGTTAATATAGACGGTATACATGGTTAATATAGACAGTATACATGGTTAATATAGACAGTATACATGGTTAATATAGACAGTATACATGGTTAATATAGACAGTATACATGGTTAATATAGACAGCATACATGGTTAATATAGACGGTATACATGGTTAATATAGACAGCATACATGGTTAATACAGACAGCATACATGGTTAATAATATAGACAGCATACATGGTTAATATAGACAGTATACATGGTTAATATAGACAGCATACATGGTTAATATAGACAGTATACATGGTTAATATAGACGGTATACATGGTTAATACAGACAGTGGTTAATACAGACAGTATACATGGTTAATATAGACAGTATACATGGTTAATATAGACGGTATACATGGTTAATACAGACAGTGGTTAATACAGACAGCATACATGGTTAATATAGACAGTATACATGGTTAATATAGACTTTATTCATGGTTAATATAGACAGCATACATGGTTAATACAGACAGCATACATGGTTAATACAGACAGCATAAATGGTTAATACAGACAGCATACATGGTTAATACAGACAGTTACATGATTAATACAGACGGTATACATGGTTAATATAGACAGTATACATGGTTAATACAGACAGCATACATGGTTAATACAGACGGTATACATGGTTAATATAGACAGTATACATGGTTAATACAGACAGCATACATGGTTAATACAGACAGCATACATGGTTAATACAGACAGTATACATGGTTAATATAGACAGTATACATGGTTAATATAGACAGTATACATGGTTAATACAGACAGCATACATGGTTAATATAGACAACATGGTTAATATAGACAGTATACATGGTTAATATAGACAGTATACATGGTTAATATAGACGGTATACATGGTTAATATAGACAGTATACATGGTTAATATAGACGGTATACATGGTTAATATAGATGGTATACATGGTTAATATAGACGGTATACATGGTTAATATAGACAGTATACATGGTTAATATAGACAACATGGTTAATATAGACAGTATACATGGTTAATATAGACAGTATACATGGTTAATATAGACAGTATACATGGTTAATATAGACAGTATACATGGTTAATACAGACGGTATACATGGTTAATATAGACAGCATACATGGTTAATATAGACAGTATACATGGCTAATACAGACAGCATACATGGTTAATATAGACGGTATACATGGTTAATATAGACAGTATACATGGTTAATATAGACAGCATACATGGTTAATATAGACAGTATACATGGTTAATACAGACAGTATACATGGTTAATACAGACAGTATACATGGTTAATATAGACAGCATACATGGTTAATATAGACAGTATACATGGTTAATATAGACAGTATACATGGTTAATATAGACAGTATACATGGTTAATATAGACAGCATACATGGTTAATATAGACAACATGGTTAATATAGACAGTATACATGGTTAATACAGATGGTATACATGGTTAATATAGACAGTATACATGTTTAATATAGACAGCATACATGGTTAATACAGACGGTATACATGGTTAATATAGACAGTATACATGGTTAATATAGACAGTATATATGGTTAATACAGACAGCATACATGGTTAATATAGACAGTATACATGGTTAATATAGACAGCATACATGGTTAATATAGACAGTATACATGGTTAATACAGACAGCATACATGGTTAATACAGACGGTATACATGGTTAATATAGACAGTATACATGGTTAATATAGACAGTATACATGGTTAATACAGACAGCATACATGGTTAATATAGACAGTATACATGGTTAATATAGACAGCATACATGGTTAATATAGACAGTATACATGGTTAATATAGACAGCATACATGGTTAATATAGACGGTATACATGGTTAATATAGACGGTATACATGGTTAATATAGACGGTATACATGGTTAATACAGACAGTATACATGGTTAATACAGACAGTATACATGGTTAATATAGACAGCATACATGGTTAAAATAGACAGTATACATGGTTAATATAGACAGCATACATGGTTAATATAGACAGTATACATGGTTAATATAGACAGTATACATGGTTAATATAGACGGCATACATGGTTAATATAGACGGTATACATGGTTAATACAGACAGTATACATTGTTAATATAGACGGCATACATGGTTAATATAGACAGTATACATGGTTAATATAGACAGTGGTTAATATAGACGGTATACATGGTTAATATAGACAGTATACATGGTTAATATAGACAGTGGTTAATACAGACAGTATACATGGTTAATACAGACAGCATGGTTAATATAGATGGTATACATGGTTAATATAGACGGTATACATGGTTAATATAGACGGCATACATGGTTAATATAGACAGTGGTTAATACAGACAGTATACATGGTTAATATAGACGGTATACATGGTTAATATAGACGGTATACATGGTTAATATAGACAGCATACATGGTTAATATAGACGGTATACATGGTTAATATAGACAGCATACATGGTTAATATAGACAGTATACATGGTTAATATAGACAGCATACATGGTTAATATAGACAGTATACATGGTTAATATAGACAGTATACATGGTTAATATAGACGGTATACATGGTTAATATAGACGGTATACATGGTTAATATAGACAGCATACATGGTTAATATAGACAGTGGTTAATATAGACAGCATACATGGTTAATATAGACGGTATACATGGTTAATATAGACAGTATACATGGTTAAAATAGACGGTATACATGGTTAATATAGACAGCATGGTTAATATAGACAGTGTACATGGTTAATATAGACAGTGGTTAATACAGACAGTATACATGGTTAATATAGACGGTATACATGGTTAATATAGACAGCATACATGGTTAATATAGACAGTGGTTAATATAGACAGCATACATGGTTAATATAGACGGTATACATGGTTAATATAGACAGTATACATGGTTAATATAGACGGTATAAATGGTTAATATAGACGGTATACATGGTTAATATAGACAGCATACATGGTTATTAATATAGACAGCATACATGGTTAATATAGACAGTATACATGGTTAATATAGACGGCATACATGGTTAATATAGACGGTATACATGGTTAATATAGACAGCATGGTTAATATAGACAGTATACATGGTTAATATAGACAGCATACATGGTTAATATAGACAGTATACATGGTTAATATAGACGGTATACATGGTTAATATAGACGGTATACATGGTTAATATAGACAGCATACATGGTTAATATAGACAGTATACATGGTTAATATAGACGGTATACATGGTTAATATAGACAGTATACATGGTTAATATAGACAGCATACATGGTTAATATAGACGGTATACATGGTTAATATAGACAGCATACATGGTTAATATAGACAGTGGTTAATATAGACAGTATACATGGTTAATATAGACAGTATACATGGTTAATATAGACAGCATACATGGTTAATATAGACAGTATACATGGTTAATATAGACAGTGGTTAATATAGACAGTATACATGGTTAATATAGACAGTATACATGGTTAATATAGACAGTATACATGGTTAATATAGACAGTATACATGGTTAATATAGACAGCATACATGGTTAATATAGACAGTGGTTAATATAGACAGCATACATGGTTAATATAGACGGTATACATGGTTAATATAGACAGTATACATGGTTAATATAGACGGTATAAATGGTTAATATAGACGGTATACATGGTTAATATAGACAGTATACATGGTTAATATAGACGGCATACATGGTTAATATAGACAGTATAGATGGTTAATATAGACAGTATACATGGTTAATATAGACAGTATACATGGTTAATATAGACAGTATACATGGTTAATAAGGTTAAAAGACGCTCCTTCCACACTAGCTTCTCTCTCTGCAAAAACTATTTATTAGGCCCTCTGAGCTGAGATTATTTTTGCCATACTGATTGATTGTGATAAGGAGCCACACATGCAAAGCTATTTATTTGTTGTGTTCCTCCCCCAATTTGCACATGGCTAGGGTAGAGTGTGGGAAAATACAGATTTATTTTTATTTTTTACAATGTGTTGAAATAATGTATTGTAAAAACATGTACAGGTTCCCGCAAGACATTGAGTAGTTTCACACAAAACAAAGTGTAGGAGTGTGAGAAAAGCGGGAGACAGTTAGACAGGCAGGGAGACAGTTAGACAGGCAGGGAGACAGTTAGACAGGCAGGGAGACAGTTAGACAGGCATGGAGACAGTTAGACAAGCAGGGAGACAGTTAGACATGCAGGGAGACTGCAGGGAGACAGTTAGACAGGCAGGGAGACAGTTAGACAGGCAAGGAGACAGTTAGACAGGCAGGGAGACAGTTAGACAGGCAGGGAGACAGTTAGACAGGCAAGGAGACAGTTAGACAGGCAGGGAGACAGTTAGACAGGCAGGGAGACAGTTAGACAAGCAGGGAGACAGTTAGACATGCAGGGAGACTGCAGGGAGACAGTTAGACAGGCAGGGAGACAGTTAGACCGGCAGGGAGACAGTTAGACAGGCAGGGAGACAGTTAGACAGGCAAGGAGACAGTTAGACAGGCAGGGAGACAGTTAGACAGGCAGGGAGACAGTTAGACAGGCAGGGAGACAGTTAGACAGGCAGGGAGACAGTTAGACAGACAGGCAGGCAGAGAGACAGACAGGTTCTTGGTGCCTTGTTTGAAACAGCAGGCCCAGGGAGGAGGAAGACAGAGTGAAGGCACACAGCAAACAGTTTTGATTCATTTTTACTTGTTTTGACCTACAAACACACTTTTCCACACTTTTATTAGCCTCGGGTCCAGTGGAGCAGAACACCACATATGTAATATAAATGTGTAGAGGGGTACACAGTGTGCACTCAATGAAAATGTGTTCTTTTAGATGTTCTTCACAGAAAATGAGCCAAGGTTAATGAGTCTCAGGTTGAAAAAAATTATTAATTGTATGATTTTTCTTTTCATAAACATTGAAAATGGGTCCCACAGACCCCAACACCACATAAGGGTTTAGTAAACAGACCAGAAACAATAACCCAATCCCAATTAAATCTGCACCAGTTCTTGGACAACTGTTGTCGACTTCACTGTACTGAACCGCTAGACATAGTTTTAATCAAGAAATTATAAAACTAAAACCTAAATGAGGGTTTCGAATTGATCAAGCTGTATATTTATCCAGTAGCTACAAACTAAAATCTACACAGTTTCACTATATTGTTTGGCAATGTAATCATTGAATTTTTTTTTGGGGTGTGCTGCTGCCTGTAGCGATGTTGTGTGTCTAGTTTGGGGCCCGGTGTAACAGCATAATGTGCCCTCACACTTCACTGAGTGCTTCACTGTATCTGAACACAAGTTTACATTAGCCAAGGGAGTTATTTCACAGGAACAACCAAGCAGAAAAATAATTCAAAGTTTTCTTTTTGCTTATCGAGAAAGTTGGTGTGAAAGTTCAACAAATGATTATTCTTGTGTCAATGTTAACATAACTGCAGGTCTGTCTGTAGCTGGAATAGGTGTCAGACAGATTCTGTATCACTGAATGAATTGGTATGACCGTCAGGTGTGTTGGAGGTGAATGTGTTCATAACCAGAGGCTGCTATGTGACAATAAGAAGTATTTCCAATATGTCATTGTTGGTAAACACTATTTCCATCTCTATTTACAACATACACTATCTAATCGGATAACTTAAGTTGGGGTTATATTGTTATGGACTGCCATACATGATTTCTAAAAGTCGTGTCTTTGTCATGAGTTCAAGGAAAAATGTTCTCTACTCTTAAAAATAAAGTTGATGGGATCTCCCATAAAGACCGCGACACGTTTTGTGTTGTTGTCCAATGCACGGTGATACTATTATGAACACTATATAAAACTACAATTCAAGGTAACATTGCTTTGTAAATCCTTCTATTTCTAAAAAATCTGTAAAACGAGGGGTCTGATTATCACCTTCATGTATTGAAAAAGAGGTCGAACAATTATCACGTTTCCATTCAGTGGAAAGCCAAAGAGCAATCCTTTACCTCTTCTGCGTGAAGAGTTAACTGAGTTAAAGGTCAAATCTGGGATTGGTACATACTGCACATTGTTGGTTGCTGTTTGAATCACAGATTGCCCATTTAATTGTCATATTATTTAGTGAAAAGAAGAACATGTACTGTGATCCATCAACTGGGCAACCCACTAGTCAGTGTCCAGGTGAATCCAGGTCAAAGCTATGATCCCTTATTTATGGCACCTGTTAAATCCACTTCAATCCGTGTAGATGAAGGGGAGGAGACCGGTTAAAGAAGGATTTTTAAGCCTTGAGACAATTGAGACATGGGTTGTGTATGTGTGCCATTCAGAGGGTGAATGGGCAAGATAAAAGATTGAAGTGCCTTTGAACGGGGTCTGGTAGTAGGTGCCAGGTGAACCGGTTTGTGCCAAGAACTGCAACACTGCTGGGTTTTTCAAGCTCAACAGTTTCTCGTGTGTATCAAGAATGGGCCACCATCCAGGGAAATTCATCTACTTCCGTTAGGATTGCAAAGAGACTCTGAAGATGCAATTCATGAATCTAGACTGCTGAAAAGTGTTCTTCTTATTGTTATTGAAAATCAACGGGATTGAGTTGGAGGGCCACCAAGCAAACCACTTCCATACAGTCCCTGGGATAGAAGGCTACAAGTCATATATCAGACCAGATCAACTACAACGCAGACACCCTAAACTGACTACACTCTGTTAACATTACTTAACCACGGGGTCAGAGTCATTAAGGGGAGAACCTTAGAACCCTACAGGTGAGGATACTTTGAAGAGGTCTACAGCCTGGTTTACCGGGAATACAACCATGCTGCAGGTCAAAACTCCCCAAAGAGACTACAATTTGTTAACATTAATTAAACAATACAATACAAACTGTACATGTGAAAATACTAGACTACAGCTACAGGTGAGACTACAGCTACAGGTGAGACTACAGCTACAGGTGAGACTACAGCTACAGGTGAGACTACAGTTAGGGGTGAGATTACAGCTACAGGTTCGACTACAGCTACATGTGAGACTACATCTAGGGGTGACTACAGCTACAGGTGACACTACATCTAGGGGTGAGACTACAGCTACAGTTGAGACTACAGCTAGGGGTGAGACTACAGCTACAGGTGAGACGACAGCTACAGGTGAGACTACAGGTGAGACGACAGCTACAGGTGAGACTACAGCTACAGGTGAGACTACAGCTACAGGTGAGACTACAGCTACAGGTGAGATGACAGCTACAGGTGAGACGACAGCAACAGGTGAGACTACAGCTACAGGTGAGACGACAGCTACGGGTGAGACTACAGCTAGGGGTGAGACTACAGCTACAGGTGAGACTACAGCTACAGGTGAGACTACAGCTACGGGTGAGACTACAGGTGAGACTACAGCTACAGTTGAGACTACAGCTACAGTTGAGACTACAGCTACAGGTGAGACTACAGCTACAGGTGAGACGACAGCTACAGGTGAGACTACAGGTGAGACTACAGCTACAGTTGAGACTACAGCTACAGTTGAGACTACAGCTACAGTTGAGACTACAGCTAGGGGTGAGACTACAGCAACAGGTGAGACTACAGCTACAGGTGAGACGACAGCTACAGGTGAGACTACAGCTACAGGTGAGACTACAGCTACAGTTGAGACTACAGCTAGGGGTGAGACTACAGCTACGGGTGAGACTACAGCTACGGGTGAGACTACAGCTACGGTTGAGACTACAGCTAGGGGTGAGACTACAGCTACAGGTGAGACGACAGCTACAGGTGAGACTACAGCTACAGGTGAGACTACAGCTACAGTTGAGACTACAGCTAGGGGTGAGACTACAGCTAGGGGTGAGACTACAGCTACGGGTGAGACTACAGCTACGGGTGAGACTACAGCTACGGTTGAGACTACAGCTAGGGGTGAGACTACAGCTACAGGTGAGACGACAGCTACAGGTGAGACTACAGCTACGGTTGAGACTACAGCTAGGGTTGAGACTACAGCTACAGGTGAGACGACAGCTACAGGTGAGACGACAGCTACGGGTGAGACTACAGCTACGGTTGAGACTACAGCTAGGGGTGAGACTACAGCTACGGGTGAGACGACAGCTACAGGTGAGACGACAGCTACAGGTGAGACTACAGCTACGGGTGAGACTACAGCTACGGGTGAGACTACAGCTACGGGTGAGACTACAGCTACAGGTGAGACTACAGCTACAGGTGAGACTACAGCTACGGGTGAGACTACAGCTACGGGTGAGACTACAGCTACAGGTGAGACGACAGCTACAGGTGAGACTACAGCTACAGGTGAGACTACAGCTACGGGTGAGACTACAGCTACGGGTGAGACTACAGCTAGGGGTGAGACTACAGCTAGGGGTGAGACTACAGCTACGGGTGAGACTACAGCTACGGGTGAGACTACAGCTACGGTTGAGACTACAGCTAGGGGTGAGACTACAGCTACAGGTGAGACGACAGCTACAGGTGAGACTACAGCTAGGGTTGAGACTACAGCTACGGTTGAGACGACAGCTACAGGTGAGACGACAGCTACAGGTGAGACGACAGCTACGGGTGAGACTACAGCTACGGTTGAGACTACAGCTAGGGGTGAGACTACAGCTACGGGTGAGACGACAGCTACAGGTGAGACGACAGCTACAGGTGAGACTACAGCTACGGGTGAGACTACAGCTACGGGTGAGACTACAGCTACGGGTGAGACTACAGCTACAGGTGAGACTACAGCTACGGGTGAGACTACAGCTACGGGTGAGACTACAGCTACGGGTGAGACTACAGCTACAGGTGAGACGACAGCTACAGGTGAGACTACAGCTACAGGTGAGACTACAGCTACAGGTGAGACTACAGCTACAGGTGAGACTACAGCTACAGGTGAGACGACAGCTACAGGTGAGACTACAGCTACGGGTGAGACTACAGCTACAGGTGAGACTACAGCTACAGGTGAGACGACAGCTACAGGTGAGACTACAGCTACAGGTGAGACTACAGCTACAGGTGAGACTACAGCTACAGGTGAGACTACAGCTACAGTTGAGACTAGAGCTAAAGGTACTTTGCTTTGGTAATGAATCCATGCTCTAGGTTTAATGTAAACCTCTGGACCACAACAAACGTGATCTGAAACTTAATAACTCTGAAGGAAATACTGATAATAACCTGGTTGAACATTACTCATAGCAATGCTTGAGTAAAGTACAGAGAGTACAGAGAAAGCCTTGCAGCCTTACACAGTGGCTAGCATGTTATTACCATGACTTTAACTTCAAACCATGCAGGGATCATTTTATTACAGAGAAACTTACAGAATATAGAAAAATACTACTGAAAGTAAATAAATATTTATTGTACTTTTGCTAGGGATGTTATATACAGAGTCAGCACCTGTACCACTGGGGCAACACCTGGCACACATTTATTTAACTAGGCAAGTCAGTTATAAAGAAACTCTTATTTTCAATGACAGCCTACTGGGGAACAGTGGGTTAACTGCCTTGTTCAGGGGTAGAAAAACAAATTTTTACCTTGTCAGCTCAGGGATTTGATCTTGCAACCTTTCACTTACTAGTTCAACGCTCTAACCACTAGGATACCTGCCACCACATCCCGATATAAAATCAACTAATTCTCAAACACTGAGCAATATTTTATTTTTATCGATTACAAATTACATGACCCTCCCCTGGAATAGATGTGTAAAATAACCAACCCTCCCCTTGACTGAAATATAAAAAGCATGTCCCTCCCCCATTTTCTTCCGGGTCCCAGAGGGGGAAATAGGTAGAATAACCCAAATGGATATTATATGATATATCTTTGGTCTGAGGTGTTTTGAGAACAGCCTTTTTTTATACAACACAATCAAGCTACTCTTTGAGCTTTTTCTCATTCCCATGAATAACTCAAACAGTGTGGATGAATGTACCAAACTCCTTGAAGTTGTCCCCGGTAAAAATTTATGGAGCTGAACGAAAAGTCATTCAAGGACCTGAAATTAGCCCAGCGGAGCGGAGAAGTATTTGATTGATATTTTATTGCACAGTGTGAATGAGTAGAAACCATGAACCCTGCCAAAATCCAATGAGTAGGATAGTGGCCCAGTAACTAGGACTTGAGAGGTGGAGAGAGGCCCAGTGACTAGGCCTTTATAGAGGTGGAGAGAGGCCCAGTGGCTAGGCCTTTAGAGAGGTGGAGAGAGGCCCAGTGACTAGGCCTTTACAGAGGTGGAGAGAGGCCCAGTGACTAGGCCTTTAGAGAGGTGGAGAGAGGCCCAGTGACTAGGCCTTTAGAGATGTGGAGAGAGGCCCAGTGACTTGGCCTTTAGAGAGGTGGAGAGAGGCCCAGTGACTAGGACTTTAGAGCGGTGGAGAGAGGCCTAGTGACTAGGACTTTAGAGAGATGGAGAGAGGCCCAGTGACTAGGCCTTTAGAGATGTGGAGAGAGGCCCAGTGACTAGGCCTTTAGAGAGGTGGAGAGGCCCAGTGACTAGGACTTTAGAGCGGTGGAGAGAGGCCCAGTGACTAGGCCTTTAGAGAGGTGGAGAGAGGCCCAGTGACTAGGCCTTTAGAGAGGTGGAGAGAGGCCCAGTGACTAGGACTTTAGAGCGGTGGAGAGAGGCCTAGTGACTAGGACTTTAGAGAGGTGGAGAGAGGCCCAGTGACTAGGCCTTTAGAGAGGTGGAGAGAGGCCCAGTGACTAGGCCTTTAGAGAGGTGGAGAGAGGCCCAGTGACTAGGCCTTTAGAGAGGTGGAGAGAGGCCCAGTGACTAGGCCTTTAGAGAGGTGGAGAGAGGCCCAGTGGCTAGGCCTTTAGAGATGTGGTTTGCCTTGGCGCACACTGAATACCTTGTTCACAATGACCACTTTTAGCTACGGTTAGATTCTGGGTTAAACTTGGAACATTGTTATACTCAGCAGTATAGTATCTGAGGGGTGATAGAGACTGGTTTTTACATCAGAAGTTAATGGTTATCTGTAGGAGCCAGATGGCTTTGGAATGTGCTGGGTGGACGGGAGGAAGTCACAGGATTGCTAAAGGGGATACGGGTGGAGATCTTTGGATTAGGCATCAAGGGGGTTGAGGTCAGGTCAGATCCCCTTAAGGGGAGAAACAATGGTTTATTACCCCATCACTTCCTCTTCCTGTCTAACCATAAAATATAAAAGTAAGGATCGGAGAGAAAGAGGAGTGCCTATATTGGAGTATATATACACTTGTGGTGGTGGAAACATGTTTTGTCTGAATGCAGCTGTATTGATCCTCTGGGAAGAATTAAACTTGGTTAAGCTTTCATCGTGTCCTTTGAGTTATTTACTCTGAAAATTAGAACCTAACGCTACCAAGTATATGGACCTCAGTTACATATCGGAACTAAATAAAATAAGGATAATGTAGACTACGGAGACAGATGGTTATGTATGAAAACATTATCTTGCCCTGGGAATTATTCAATTCAATAAATCAGATTTTGGCATGTGATATCAGTCTTCATGGCAAATTATAATCAGGATTGAAGAGATATTTTAGTGAATTTCTTGCAGGCAGATCAGGTTTGAACAAACGTTTCAGTGAATGTCTTGCAGGTAAAGTCGACGGTCAGTTGAAACAGACCCTACACATTAGATAAACCAACACAGCAGTGGGGTATTCCAGAAAACAGGGTTATTAATTTCCTGCAGTAAAATTACCAAATTGTCCTCTAGTGGTCTCATGGGTGGAATGTTATTTATATTTTTCATAATTTCATAGTTAATACACATTATTTAGAAAATCCGGTGTTTCTATGTTAAACAGTTTTGTTATATTTCATTCTTCTGTGATGTATAGTGCATTTGGAAAGTATTCAAATTATTGACTGTGTCTACATTTTGTTACATTACAGCCTTATTCTAAAATGGATTAAATAAATAAAAATCCTCAATCTACACACAATACCCCATAATGTCAAAATAAAAATAGTTTTTTTTAAATTTTTGCTAACTTAAAAAAAAGACATATATATACCTAATTTACATAAATATTCAGATTCTTTGCTATGAGCCTCGAAATTGAGCTCAGCTGCATCCATTGATCATACTTGAGATGTTTCTACAACTTAATGGGAGTCCACTTGTGGTAAATTAAATTTATGATTTGATTAGGAAAGGTACACACCTGTCTATATAAGGTCCCACAGTTGACAGTGCATGAAAGAGTAAAAAGCAAGACATGAGGTCAAAGAAATTGTCTGTAGAGCTCTGAGACAGGATTGTGTGGAGGCACCGAGCTGGGGAAGGGTACCAAAATATTTCTGCAGTATTGAACGTCCCCAAGAACACAGTGGCCTCAATCATTCTTATATGGAAGAAGTTTGGAACCACCAAGACTTCCTAGAGCTGGCAGCCCGGCCAAGCTGAACAGTCGGGGGAGAAGGGCCTTGGTCAGGAAGGTGACCAAGAACATGATGGTCACTCTGATAGAGCTCCAGAGTTCCTCTGTGGAGAACCTTCCAGAAGGACAGCCATCTCTGCAGTACTCCACCAATCAGGCCTTTATTGTGGAGTGGCCAGACGGAAGCCACTCCTCAGTGAAAAGGCACGTGACAACCAAAGGCACCTAAAGGACTCTAAGACCATGAAGAAGAAGATTGTCTGGTTTTATGAAACCAAGTTGGCCTGAATGCCAAGCGTCACATCTGGAGAAAACCTAGCACCTGTGAAGCATGGTGGTGGCAGCATCATGCTGTGGTGATGTTTTTCAGCAGCAGGGACTGGGAGACTAATCAGGGTCGAGGGAAAGATGAACGAAGCAAAGTACAGAGAGATCCTTGATGAAAACCTGCTCCAGAGCGCTCAGGACCTCAGACTGGGGCGAAGGTTCACCTTCCAACAGGACAATGACCCTAAGAACACAGCAAAGACATCGCAGGAGTGGCTTCGGGACAAGTCTCTGAATGTCCTTGAGTGGCCCAGCCATAGTTTGAAATTGAACCAGATCGAACATCTCTGGAGAGACCTGAAAATAGCTGTACAGCAAAGCTCCTAATTAAACCTGACAGAGCTTGAGAGGATCTGCAGAGAGGAAAGGGAGAAACTCCCAAAATACAGGTGTGCCAAGTTTGTAGCGTCATACCCAAGAAGTCTCAAGGCTGTAATCGCTGCCAAAGGTGCTTCAACAAAGTACTGAGTAAATTGTGTGAATACTTATGTAAATGTGATATTTCATTTATTTATTTTTTTAAACATTTGCAAAAATGTATAAATACCTGTTTTTACTACGCCATTATGCAGTATTGTGTGTAGATTGATGAGGGAAAAAAACAATTTAATACATTTTTAGAATGAGGCTGTAAAAATGTGGAAAATGTCAATGGGTTTGAATACTTTCCGAATGCACTGTATATATAGAGACTGTTTAGTGCCAAAATACACTACCGGTCAAAAGTTTTAGAACACCTACTAATTCAAGGGTTTTTCTTTATTTTTACTATTTTCTACATTGTAGAATAATAGTGAAGACATTAAAACTGTGAAATAACACATATGGAATCATGGACTAACCAAAAAATTGCTAAATACATTCTTCAATTAGCCAAGCTTGCCTTGATGACAGCTTTGCACAATCTTGGCATTCTCTCAACCAGCTTCACCTGGAATGCTTTTCCAACATTCTTGAAGGAGTTCCCACATATTCTGAGTACTTGTTGGCTGCTTTTCCTTCACTGTGTGGTTCGACTCATCCCAAACCATCTCAATATGGTTGAGGTCGGGGGATTGTGGAGGAGAGGTCATCTGATGGAGCACTCTTTCACTCCACTTCTTGGTCAAATATCCCTTACACAGCCTGGAGGTGTGTTGGGTCAATGTCCTGTTGAAAAACAAATGATAGTCCCACTAAACCCAAACCAGATGGGCTGGTGTATCGCTGCAGAATGCTGGGGTAGCCATGCTGGTTAAGTGTGCCTTAAATTCTAAATAAATCACAGACAGTGTCAACATTAAAGCACCCCCCCACCCCCCCACCACCATAATACCTACTCCTCCATGCTTTACGGTGGGAACCACACATGCAGAGATCATCTGTTCACCTACTATGTCTCACAAAGACACAGCGGTTGGAAACCAAAAATCTCAAATTTGGACTCAAGAGCAAAGAACAAATTTCCACCGGCCTAATGTCCATTGCTCTTGTTTCTTGGCCAAAGCAAGTCTCTTCTTCTTAATGGTGTCCTTTAGTAGTGGTTTCTTTTGCAGCAATTCGACCATGAAGACCATGAAGGCCTGAGTCACACAGTCTCCTCTGAACAGTTGATGTGTCTATGAACTCTGTGAAGCATTTATTTGGGGCTGCAATTTCTGAGGCTGGTAACTCTAATGAACTTATCCTCTGCAACAGAGGTAAGTCTGGGTCTTCCTTTCCTGTGGCGGTCCTCATGAGAGCCAGTTTCATCTAGCGCTTGATGGTTTTTGCAACTGCACTTGAAGAAACTTTCAAAGTTCTTGACATTTTCCATGTTCACTGACCTTCATGTCTTAAAGTAATGATGGACTGTTTTTTCTCTTTGCTTATTTGAGCTGTTCTTGCCATAATATGGACTTTTACCAAATAGGACTATCTTCTGTATTCCAACCCTACCTTGTCACAACACAACTGACTGGCTCAAACGCATTAAGAAGGAAAGAAATTCCACAAATTAACTTTTAACAAGGCACACCTGTTAATTGAAACGCATTTCAGGTGACTACCTCAAGAAGCTGGTTGAGAGAATGCGAAGAGTGTGCAAAGCTGTCATCAAGGCAAAGAGTGGCTATTTGAAGAATTTATCTGAAGAATCTTCAAGAACACCTTTTTGGTTACTACATGATTCCATATGTGCTATTTCATAGTTTTGATGTCTTCACTATTAAAATAGTAGAAATAAGATAAACCCTTGAATGAGTAGGGGTTCTAAAACCTTTGACCGGTAGTGTATATAAACGCAACATGCAACAATTTCAAAGATTTTACTGAGTTACAGTTCATATGAGGAAATCAGTCAATTGAAATCAATTCATTAGGCCCTAATCCATGGATTTCACATGACTGGGAAGATATGCATCTGTTGGTTACAGATACCCCAAAAATGGGACTCAGGATCTCATTATGGTATTTTTATATTTTTTTAATTGCCATCCATAAAGTGCAATTGTGTTTGTTGTGTTTAGCAATACCTGCCCATACCATAACCGCCACCATGGGGCACTCTTCACAATGTGGACATCAGCTAACAGCTCGTCCACACGTGGTCTCCGCTTCGAAGGCCGGTTTGACGTACAACCAAATTCTCTAAAACGACATTGGAGGCGGCTTATTGCAGAGAAATTAACATAAAATTCCCTGGAAACAGCTCTGGTGGACATTCCTGCAGTCAGCATGCCAATTGCACACTACTTCAAAACTTGAGACATCTATGGCATTGTGTTGTGTGACAAACCTGCACATTTTAGAGTTGCCTTGTATTTGTCCCCTGCACAAGGTGCACTTGTGTAATGATCATGCTATTTAATCTGTTTTTTGATATGCCACACCTGTCAGGTGGATTGATTATCCTGTCAAAGGAGAAATGCTCACTAACAGGGATGTAAACAAATTTGTGCACAAAATTTGAGAGAAATAAGCTTTTTTTTCACATATGGAACATTTTGGGGATCTTTTATTTCAGCTCATAAAAAAATGGACCAACACTTTACATGTTGTGTTTGTACTTTTGTTCAATGTGCAAAAAAATATAAATAATAATGTTTCCTGATCTTTCTTATATCGCTCAGACATGGAACAGATACTTCAGATCAAACTTCCTTTTGATTTGTTGGGTGGACTATCTGTTCTTCCATGTAGTGAATCTGTTGTTCCATGTGTTTGTATGGGATAACAGCAGTAAGGACTATCTGTTGTTCCATGTAGTGAGTCTGTTATTCAATGTGTTTGTATGGGATAACAGCAGTAAGGACTATCTGTTGTTCCATGTAGTGAATCTGTTATTCAATTCGTTTCGATGGGCTAGTAGCCCCATTGGAGTAAAATTGCTGCTTTATATAAGTGTCATATTGTTACAAAATATATACAGAAGTACAGTTGAAGTCGGAAGTTTACATACACTTAGGTTGGAGTCATTAAAACTCGTTTTTCAACCACTCCACAAATTGTTGTTTACAGACATATTATTGTTTACAGACAGATTCACTTATAATTCACTGTATCACAATTCTAGTGGGTCAGAAGTTTACATACACGAAGTTGACTGTGCCTCTAAACAGCTTGGAAATGTGCAGAAAATGATGTCATGGCTTTAGAAGCTTCTGATAGGCTAATTGACATAATTTGAATCATTTGGAGGTGTACCTGTGGATGTATTTCAAGGCCTACCTTCAAACTCGGTGCCTCTTTGCTGGACATCATGGGAAAATCTAAATAAATCACCCAAGACCTCAGAATAGAAATTGTAGACCTCCACAAGTCTGGTTCATGTGCTGGGAGCAATTTCCAAACACCTGAAGGTACCACGTTCATCTGTACAAAAAATAGTACGCAAGTATAAACACCATGGGATCAAGCAGCCGTCATGCCGCTCATGAAGGAGACACATTCTGTCTCCTAGAGAGGAACGTACTTTGGTGAGAAAAGTGCAAATCAATCCCAGAACAACAGCAAAGGATCTTGTGAAGATGCTGGAGGAAACAGGTACAAAAGTATCTATATCCACAGTAAAACAAGTCCTATATCGGCATAACCTAAAAGGCCGCTCAGCAAGGAAGAAGCCACTGCTCCAAAAAAAAAAAAAAAGCCAGACTATGGTTTGCAACTGCACATGGGGACAAAGATTGTACTTTTTGGATAAATGTCCTCTGGTCTGATGAAACAAAAATAGAACTGTTTGTCCTTAATGACCATTATTATATTTGGAGGAAAAAGGGGGAGGCTTGCAAGCCGAAGAACACCATCTCAACCGTGAAGCACGGGGGTGGCAGCATCATGTTTTGGGGGTGCTTTGCTGTAGGAGGGTCTGGTGCACTTCACAAAATAGATGGCATCATGAGGCGGGAAAATTATGTGGATATATTGAAGCAACATCTCAAGACATGGGTCTTCCAAATAGACAATTACCCCAAGCATACTTCCAAAGTTGTGGCAAAATAGCTTAAGGACAACAAAGTCAAGGTATTGGAGTGGCCATCACAAATCCCTGACCTCAAACCTATATAACATTTGTGGGCAGAACTGAAAAGTGTGTGCGAACAAAGAGGCCTACAAACCTGACTCAGTTATACCAGCTCTGTCAGGAGGAATGGGCCAAAATTCACCCAACTTATTGTGGGAAGCTTGTGGAAGGCTACCCGAAACGTTTGACCCAAGTTAAACAATTTAAAGGCAATGCTACCAAATACTAATTGAGTGTATGTAAACTTGTGATGAAAGAAATAGAAGCTGAAATAAATAATTCTCTCTACTATTATTCTGACATTTCACAGAATAATTCTTGGTTCAGGCTAGGCCCCTTAGTTCCAGTGAACAGAAATCTTAACGCTACAGCATACAATGACATTCTAGAAGATTAGATGATCCCATCTTTGTGGCAACAGTTTGGAGAAGGCCCTTTCCTGTTTCAGCATGTCCATACAGAAATTATCTTTCAATCGTTGTGGAAGATCTTGACTGGCCAGCATAGAGCCCTGACCTCAACCCCATCGAACACCTTGGAAACGCCGACTGTTCGCCATGCCTAATCGCCCAACATCAGTGCCCGTCCTCACTAATGCTCTTGTGGCTGAATGGAAGCACGTCCCCGCAGCAATGTTCCAACATCTGGTGGGATGCCTTCCCAGAAGAGTGGAGGCTGTTATAGCAGCAAAGGGGTGAAACAACTCAATATTTTTGCCCATGATTTTGGAATGAGATTTTCAACATGCAGGTGTCCACATACTTTTGTTTCATGTTGTGTATATTGTGTAGTACCACATATTCATATCATAAACTGATTTAGGAATAATGCAACTCTGTTGATTTACCGTACAATATACTTAAGAAATGTTTTGTCATACCCGTGGTATACGGTCTGATATACCCCGGCTGTCAGCCAATCAGCATTCAGGGCTCGAACCACCCGTTTTAAAATAGGGGACATACAATGTGTGTGCAGTAGCATGCAGGCCAGATCATCCAATCAACTATCAAAACACAAATCAATCGGCATAGTCTCTTGAAGGCAAAGTACTCTCGAAGCTTGGTATCTATAGATCCAATCTTGATATATGTATTCCCCATGGAACAAATTGAGTGGTATCTAGATATCCAGTCTTAATAGATTGTATTTCCTATGGCACGTGTTGTATTTCAGCTTGTTAATCAGCAAAGAGAAGGCACTCTTTGCCCCATTGGCTGGGCTTCAGTGGGCTACTTGTATAAGTTTAATTAGTGTTGTAGAACTGACGGGCATCAAGACTCTAAGTTCCTTGAAGTTTCAGGGTTGCCTTTGGCATCACTGACTGACCACGTAATCATTGCTTGGCACATCAGGGATATGGGCTTGGTTTTCAAAAGCTTTCGCTCCACTGATTTGCTGTGCATCCATGAGATTGATCTCAGAGGTTTATCTGAAGCAACATGCGCTCGCTTCCATCCCTTTTAGATTTGGGAGGTGTCTGGCCCCAAAGGGCTTGTGTTGTGTCCTTGCATCCGCCTGGCTCGTCAGAAACAGCCACAAACACACAAGATGGTGGGGTTGGTGGTGGAGGGAGTGAGATTATGATGGAAAATATTGCCAACATCAGGAGTCGCCTGTGGCCGTTATGATTAAAGGCAGACACACTGATACTATCAACTGTTGCTTCAAAAGAAGGCAGATAACGCCGGCCAACATTCATTAGGTCTTCAACTCAATTAAACACAAACGGATTCTTATCTCTCCCATCTGTAAACGGTCAATATTTCAAAATATTGGAATGTTGGTGTGAATGTGTGATAAAAAAAATTATAAAATGCTGAAAATAAAACATTTTAACAGACATTATTATAAAGGAAAAGCTCTGGCATGACCATGAACTAGGTTATCTACTGGGATACTTGTATTATTATTATGTTCATGTACTGATCTCACTTTTCAGGAGAGCACAGCAAAAATTGCCTCAGTAGTGATTGGGGAGTAGAAGGATTTAAGTGTACAAAAATAAATCAAGTATCACTAAACCAAGACTGAGGCTTGCAGCTGTTTTGAGTATTCAGAAGATGGTGCTATTTGTTGTGGTATGCATTGTTTTCATGAATTTGTTTATTTGTTCCCCATGGCTCTAACAGATGCCCTTTGCAAAAACACAGACTTTAATCTACACTGCCTGCCAGAGACTGAATAATGTTCAGAATACATATTTATACTGTATATATAGTTTTAACATCCTCCAATTTATTCATACTTTTTTTTTTTTACATCTCCTTATTCCAATCCGAGAGAGTTCTTGTAATGTATTTCTCACCAACAAAATGGTCTGACTTTGGTGCCATTAGGGCAGAGCTGTAGCTTAGTAACATTATAATGAAGCTAAGCGTACCACTTACATCAAAGGTCAGCGTGTAACAAGACTTAACTAACAGTGTGTACAGCCAAGTGGTAGGAGAACTTGACTCTCATAGCCTTTTGCTCAAATATCTACCTCAACAGACTTCTTTGGAACCCTGTAACTTAAGTGAAGACGCCCGAGAAACCGGTGTTTGGAGGAACTATTGGCACGTGTTACAAACCTATTCAAATAATGATTGACAGATTTTAATTAAAAACATTATTTTGAGGAATTTATTCATACTATATTTCATCCGTCCACAAGATATAGTCCAGAAACAAATCTATGGTTGCTACCCAAGCCGGCTGGTCGTTCGTTCTGTTGGTTCGGTTGCGAGAGACATGACTCAGTCGTTCAGTCTTTTTGTTCTGTATCTATGGACGCGACCCAGTCGTTCGTTCTAAACGTTTCATTGCCATACTGGCTGACAACGTTGTTATCCCTTGCTAGCTAGCTAGCCAACTACGGCTAACTTACAGTCACGTCAAACAGTGAAGCCAGAATAACAACAGCAGTTGTATTTATTTAAGCTGTTTTCTAGTGACATTTATTTGGGTACATCCATAACAATGAGCTAATGAGGTGTGGTTTCACCTGGCATAGAAAATGTGCTCACTCGTTAAGACACTGTTGTTCAGAGGAGCTAGCCAACAACACAGCTAACACAATAACTTCAAACTGAAGCTGGAAAGACTGCAAACTAGCTATGTTGGACCTTTTTTCAATTGACATTTCTTTGTATATATCCATAAAATGATGCCAGCTGATTCATGATTTCGACTGGCTGAGAAACACTGCCTGCCACTCTCTCTCGTTCCGACTCCCGACCCCGACATGTTCATTACTATGGGACAGTTGGAGATTGAATTTGAATATTGAAACAATGTTGCAAATGTCAGAGGGACAGACATCAAGGTTTATACGAATCTTCGCTGTTGAAAACTAAATGTTAGTCCGAAAGAAATGTGAGATAATGTCTAGATGCTTTTTATAGTGGAGATAAAGTTTATAAATTGCCTGGCTGGGCTGATGAGACAGTGGATTGCGCAGTCAGATGGAACAGAGTAAATAGGCATTTTTAACGTCGTAGATTTAGCCGGTGGTATCTTGTGGAATAGACCAGGCTGGAACCAATCAGCATTCAGGATTAGACCCACCCGTTGTATAATGCACTGTAAATACCCACTCCAACAACAGGTGTCTTTAGAACAATGTGACACTTACTATTATCTCTCATGTGTATTTTAGGGGGGGAATATTGTCAGTGTTACTTTGATGGACAAGCCGAGGTAAAGCCTCCCAGAATTCAGGTTACACATCATCAGTTAGGCTTTGTCCCAAATGGCACCCTATTTCCTTTATAGTGCACTACTTTCAACCAGGGCCCTAAGGGCTCTGCTCAAATGTAGTGCACGATGTAGGGAATAGGGTGCTGTTTGGGATGCTTACCTTGGTTTATAGGCCCAATGACTGCTGTGCTTGACACTGATTAGTCTGTGCTGTCTGTCTGTGTTGGCAGTCATATGCTCAGAGGTCATGTAAATGTACAGCACCCTATTACATGTTAAGATGATAATAAGTCCCTTATACAGTGGGGCAAAAAAGTATTTAGTCAGCCAACAATTGTGCAAGTTCTCCCACTTAAAAATATGAGAGAGGCCTGTAATTTTCATCATAGGTACACTTCAACTATGACAGACAAAATGAGAAAAAAAAATCCAGAAAATCACATTGTAGGATTTTTAATGAATTTATTTGCAAATTATGGTGGAAAATAAGTATTTGGTCAATAACAAAAGTTTATCTCAATACTTTGTTATATACCCTTTGTTGGCAATGACAGAGGTCAAACGTTTTCTGTAAGTCTTCACAAGGTTTTCACACACTGTTGCTGGTATTTTGGCCCATTCCTCCATGCAGATCTCCTCTAGAGCAGTGATGTTTTGGGGCTGTTGCTGGGCAACACGGACTTTCAACTCCCTCCGAAGATTTTCTATGGGGTTGAGATCTGGAGACTGGATAGGCCACTCCAGGACCTTGAAATGCTTCTTACGAAGCCACTCCTTCGTTGGAGGTGTGTTTGGGATCATTGTCATGCTGAAAGACCCAGCCACGTTTCATCTTCAATGCCCTTGCTGATGGTAGGCTTTGTTACTTTGGTCCCAGCTCTCTGCAGGTCATTCACTAGGTCCCCCCGTGTGGTTCTGGGATTTTTGCTCACCGTTCTTGTGATCATTTTGACCCCACGGGGTGAGATCTTGCGTGGAGCCCCAGATCGAGGGAGATTCTCAGTGGTCTTGTATGTCTTCCATTTCCTAATAATTGCTCCCACAGTTGATTTCTTCAAACCAAGCTGCTTACCTATTGCAGATGCAGTCTTCCCAGCCTGGTGCAGGTCTACAATTTTGTTTCTGGTGTCCTTTGACAGCTCTTTGGTCTTGGCCATAGTGGAGTTTGGAGTGTGACTGTTTGAGGTTGTGGACAGGTGTCTTTTATACTGATAACAAGTTCAAACAGGTGCCATTAATACAGGTAACGAGTGGAGGACAGAGGAGCCTCTTAAAGAAGAAGTTACAGGTCTGTGAGAGCCAGAAATCTTGCTTGTTTGTAGGTGACCAAATACTTATTTTCCACCATAATTTGCAAATAAATTCATAAAAAATCCTACAATGTGATTTTCTGGATTTTTTAAAATAATTTTGTCTGTCATAGTTGAAGTGTACCTATGATGAAAATTACAGCCCTCTCTCATCTTTTTAAGTGGGAGAACTTGCACAATTGGTGGCTGACTAAATACTTTTTTGCACAACTGTATGGGGGACTTTAAATGGTTCTGGACCGGTTGTGATTGACATGTTGGTGTACAAAGCACTCTGTGAAAATCATAGTGCCTTATAGTTCCAGAAAGCCCCATCTGCCTGCTCAGCGCTACCACTCTCTCAGTGGAGCTGACTTTAAGTGCCAGGTTTCAGACCATACATTTGCATAGGGAGTGACGTGTCACATTTTCTGGCCTATTCAGACAAATAGTCGATTCGCTGTGATATTCTCAGGCGGATTTAGAGCTCTCAACAAAAAAAGAAGAAATAATTTCATAGAATTGAAACAAGACCACTTTCTCTTGGTCACAGATGCTTGGGGTGGCAGGTAGCCAAGTGGTTAGAGTGTTGGACTAGTAACCAAAAGGTTGGTGGATCAAATCCCTGAGCTGACAAGGTAAAATTCTGTCATTCTGAACAAGGCAGTTAACCCACTGTTCCTAGTCCGTCATTGTAAAGAAGAATTTCTTCTTAACTGACTTGCCTAGTTAAATAAAATTTAAAAAATTAAGCTGTAGTTGTAACGAACCTCCATACATTTTAATGGTGTCTCTGTGCCGCTCAGTGGATGTTTAGGATAACATTCTCTGTCAGCAGTCATATGAAATTGTGCCAATATTGTACTGTCCCTGAGTATGGTCATATATATATATATGTATATATAACAGTGTTAAAAAAAGGAAACTCTTATAGAAGTGGTTTATAATTTGATTGTTACTATTTTTTAGAAAGCATTGCAGTCATTTCAAGCCCTATTGCATGACTTTTGTTGAATAGGAAAAACATCATATATGTCACGTTCCTGACCTGTTTTCCTTTTTTCTTGTATTTATTTAGTTGGTCAGGGCGTGAGTTGGGTGGGTTGGTCTATGTGTGTTTTTCTATGTTGGGGTTTTTGTGTTCGGCCTGGTATGATTCTCAGTCAGAGGCAGCTGTAGATCGTTTGTCCCTGATTGAGAATCATACTAAGGCAGCCGGGGTTTCACGTGTGTTTTGTGGGTGGTTGTATCGCGTGTCTGCATTCGTGCCACACGGGACTGTTTGTCGATTGTTTCATGGTGTTCTTTTGTTTCGATTCATTAAATAATCATGGACACTAATCACTCCGCATATTGGTCTGATCCTTCTCGCCTCTCCTCCTCGTCCGAGGAGGAGGATTACGACGATCGTTACAATATATGATTTTTAGATATTTTAATCATATTTATACTATGTACTTGAGCTTGTTTCCTCAAAAGAAACTACACCTCAGCAATTTATAACATTTCCAGTTATTGTTCATGGCCATCTCGTGAAAAATAATTACGTTTGGGTATGTCTTTTTAGGAGGAAAATCAACATTTTTCCCCTATCATTACACTTCTGTAATTATGCAAAGTCAACTTGAAAAACGCTGTCCGGAAACGGATATTTTCCCTACACCTACAGATACACTGGTTCTTCCTCTGGGAAGTAGGAAGTAGGGCACATATCCTGCTACAGATTTCATCGCTAAGGAAAACAAAGTGATATCATTCACTTTTGCAGTGAGGTATACAATACTCAAATGCAACTTTTGTGCAGACAGTGTATCAGTGTATCAGTGCATTTCCTAGCCAGTATTTGTAATGTACTGTATGTATCAACGTGTCTAAGATATAATCCACTTGGATTGGTTGGAACTCAATGTTTAAATTGGAATCGGTTGTGACGCTAACAGTGGCTTCATTCTCCGGTAGTGAACATACATATTTGGATCTTAATTTGATCCAGTTTGCTACAGCAGGAATATAATCCTTCCGCAAAAGGAAATGTGAATTATTATATGGAATATAATGAAATGGAACATTTTTTTAAGGTTTGATACATTTTTCAAAAATCAAGTCTGACATTTTAAAGTGTAAATTACAAACTTTTAAAACCTTGAATACACTACGAGTTTGCAATTCCAATTGAGCAGGAACATTCTCAGTAACAAAAGAGTGATCAAATGAATTGCTTACCTGTATGAATGTAGAAAGATTTCAGTGAGAACAACAGACATTTAGTTCTTACCTGTATGAATGTATAGAGGTTTCAGTGAGAACAACAGACATTCAGTTCTTACCTGTATGAATGTATAGAGGTTTCAGTGAGAACAACAGACATTCATTTCTTACCTGTATGAATGTATAGAGGTTTCAGTGAGAACAACAGACATTCAGTTCTTACCTGTATGAATGTATAGAGGTTTCAGTGAGAACAACAGACATTCAGTTCTTACCTGTATGAATGTATAGAGGTTTCAGTGAGAACAACAGACATTCAGTTCTTACCTGTATGAATGTATAGAGGTTTCAGTGAGAACAACAGACATTCAGTTCTTACCTGTATGAATGTATAGAGGTTTCAGTGAGAACAACAGACATTCAGTTATTACCTGTATGAATGTATAGCGGTTTCAGTGAGAACAACAGACATTCAGTTCTTACCTGTATGAATGTAGAGAGGTTTCAGTGAGAACAACAGACATTCAGTTCTTACCTGTATGAATGTGGAGTCAGTCCATCAATTCTCCATAGCTTTGTTCTATTCATAGTATTCACCTCATGCAATTGCTTTCTTGTCGCTGTCTTTAAACTGTTGACTTACAATACGTGGAAGAACGTTTGTCTGTCCTCTTCTTCAATCTGCCCACTATTCAGAAAGCTTATCTCATCTTCCTGAACTCTTTAAAACAAATTTGACATTTACAAGTAGGGTGAGAATCCCCGTCTGGCTTTCATGATGGTTAGATTGACAAGCGTTAAATATCTTCACCCCTTGTTCCTGACTGTGTGCAGCTGTATAGGATAGGAAACTAATATCTAGTATCATCACAAGAGGGCTTGTACTAGTTCTGTTCCTGACTGTGTGCAGCTGTATAGGATAGGAGAGTAATATCTAGTATCATCACAAGAGGGCTTGTACTAGTTCTGTTCCTGTTTCATGCACCAGGTCTCTGCCTGCTAGTATCCTCTCTAATGTCTCATCTATGATTCATTTTTATTACCCATGATTCCTGAGACAGTGGACCCCCTGTGGCATTTGCACAGAGACAAAGGGCAGGGCAGGAAGTTGGCTGACATCTAATCTGCAGGGAAATTTATGCCTGTTATTTATTGGGATTGGGTCCTGAACTACGCTCTATAACCTACAGCGTCTAGTGTACTATATTTAACCAGGGCCTATAACGAATAGGGTTCCATATGGGACGCAGGCTGTGTCTGCTCCGTCTGATCTCTGATTTGGTGACAGCCATGAAGGGATCAGCCATTCACAAATACATAGTCAAAATACTGCATATAATGTCTCAAAACACAGGGTCTGCCTATTTCCAATAGGAAAATTAAATGAAATAGAACTCAACCTAAAAACGAACCTTGCCCCTGTGTATCTGTGTAAGGCAAAACCCCAACTAGAGCTAGGAGTCTCCTATATTTTACACGATCACTCTAAATAAAACATCATTCTCTATGCTGATTAGTCCCCTGCAGATCATTTTCTCACCTTGTCTCTGTGTACATATTCCCTATCTCCGCATTTTAAATCACATTTAATCAGCTACTGCTTTCCTCACTGGCGGTAATAGTCAAATGAAAATACAACATGACTGACAACAGCGCAAGTCTATTCATTGGTCAAAGCAACACTACTACTGGCAGCCCAGTGTATTCATTGGTCAAAGCAACACTACTACTGGCAGCCCAGTGTATTCATTGGTCAAAGCAACACTACTACTGGCAGCCCAGTGTATTCATTGGTCAAAGCAACACTACTACTGGCAGCCCAGTGTATTCATTGGTCAAAGCAACACTACTACTGGCAGCCCAGTGTATTCATTGGTCAAAGCAACACTACTACTGGCAGCCCAGTGTATTCATTGGTCAAAGCAACACTACTACTGGCAGCCCAGTGTATTCATTGGTCAAAGCAACACTACTACTGGCAGCCCAGTGTATTCATTGGTCAAAGCAACACTACTACTGGCAGCCCAGTGTATTCATTGGTCAAAGCAACACTACTACTGGCAGCCCAGTGTATTCATTGGTCAAAGCAACACTACTACTGGCAGCCCAGTGTATTCATTGGTCAAAGCAACACTACTACTGGCAGCCCAGTGTATTCATTGGTCAAAGCAACACTACTACTGGCAGCCCAGTGTATTCATTGGTCAAAGCAACACTACTACTGGCAGCCCAGTGTATTCATTGGTCAAAGCAACACTACTACTGGCAGCCCAGTGTATTCATTGGTCAAAGCAACACTACTACTGGCAGCCCAGTGTATTCATTGGTCAAAGCAACACTACTGGCAGCTCAGTGTATTCATTGGTCAAAGCAACACTACTACTGGCAGCCCAGTGTATTCATTGGTCAAAGCAACACTACTACTGGCAGCCCAGTGTATTCATTGGTCAAAGCAACACTACTACTGGCAGCCCAGTGTATTCATTGGTCAAAGCAACACTACTACTGGCAGCCCAGTGTATTCATTGGTCAAAGCAACACTACTACTGGCAGCCCAGTGTATTCATTGGTCAAAGCAACACTACTACTGGCAGCCCAGTGTATTCATTGGTCAAAGCAACACTACTACTGGCAGCCCAGTGTATTCATTGGTCAAAGCAACACTACTACTGGCAGCCCAGTGTATTCATTGGTCAAAGCAACACTACTGGCAGCCCAGTGTATTCATTGGTCAAAGCAACACTACTACTGGCAGCCCAGTGTATTCATTGGTCAAAGCAACACTACTACTGGCAGCCCAGTGTATTCATTGGTCAAAGCAACACTACTACTGGCAGCCCAGTGTATTCATTGGTCAAAGCAACACTACTACTGGCAGCCCAGTGTATTCATTGGTCAAAGCAACACTACTACTGGCAGCCCAGTGTATTCATTGGTCAAAGCAACACTACTACTGGCAGCCCAGTGTATTCATTGGTCAAAGCAACACTACTACTGGCAGCCCAGTGTATTCATTGGTCAAAGCAACACTACTACTGGCAGCCCAGTGTATTCATTGGTCAAAGCAACACTACTACTGGCAGCCCAGTGTATTCATTGGTCAAAGCAACACTACTACTGGCAGCCCAGTGTATTCATTGGTCAAAGCAACACTACTGGCAGCTCAGTGTATTCATTGGTCAAAGCAACACTACTGGCAGCCCAGTGTATTCATTGGTCAAAGCAACACTACTGGCAGCCCAGTGTATTCATTGGTCAAAGCAACACTACTACTGGCAGCCCAGTGTATTCATTGGTCAAAGCAACACTACTGGCAGCTCAGTGTATTCATTGGTCTTAAACTCGGGAATATAAACGATTGTGATTTTCTCATTTAAACAACCCTTCTTGAATCTTTATGTGGCCCGTTTTTTTTCTTCTGCCAGTGATAGAAACACATTGAGATAAGATGCTGCATGGGTTCTAACCACATGAATGAATATTCATCGTTTAGGGCTTACCAACAAGACATGTTGCTTCACAATAATACCTTAGTCACCCTCTCAACAGCCAAACACAAACTCATGTGATATTGATCATTTTGATGTCTTATATGAATACAATTATACTATTTCATATTCAAAATGTCCAAAGTATGAAATATAAATTGGTTATAAAATGTCCCAAAACTATACTGCGGGCATACTTGGTCATTCACGAGAGAAGATGGACTCTACCGGGTCAGATTTATAGCCAGCATACTTTTCAAAAGACGTATAGATTGTTCTGATTTGAGTTAGATGTGCTTAACTCAGACTCATCTAAATCCTCCATAATTTTTTTTCAATGGTCGAACATGCACCAAGCCGACTACAGGGCTCTCGTCAAAAGTAGTGCGCTACATAGGGAAAAGAGTGTAATTTGGTACGCACACTCTGTCTCTGTCCAAGCATGGAAGTGTCACCTCCGGACAGGGAGGGTCATCAAATCTCCAGCTAGTCTTTTATGTGACCTAATCTTCTTAAACCTGTAGTAAAGCCATTATGTCACCACTCTACCCCTACCTCTCTAACCCTACCCCTGTACCCCTACCCTCTCTACCCCTTCCCCCTAGCCCTACACATGTACCCCTATCCTCTCTACCCCTACCCTCTCTACCCCTTCCCCCTAGCCCTACACCTGTACCCCTACCCTCTCTAACCCTACCCCTATACCCCTACCCTCTCTACCCCTATCCCTGTACCCCTACCCTCTCTACCCCTCCTCTCTCTACCCCTCCCCTCTCTACCTCTCCCCTCTCTACCCCTTCCCCTGTACCCCTACCCTCTCTACCCCTACCCCTGTACCCTTATCCTCTCTACCCCTACCCTCTCTACCCCTTCCCCCCTACCCCTACCCCTGTACCCCTACCCTCTCTACCCCTTCCCCCTAGCCCTACACCTGTACCCCTATCCTCTCCACCCCTATCCTCTCCACCCCTATCCTCTCTACCCCTATCCTCTCCACCCCTATCCTCTCCACCCCTTCCCCCTACCCCTACCCCTGTACCCCTACCCTCTCTACCCTTACCCTCTCTACCCCTTCCCCCCTAGCCCTACCCCTGTACCCCTACCCTCTCTACCCCTACCCCTGTACCCCTACCCTCTCTACCCCTACCCTCTCTACCCCTTCCCCCTACCCCTACACCTGTACCCCTACCCTCTCTACCCCTTCCCCCCTACCCCTTCCCCCCTACCCCTACCCCTGTACCCCTACCCTCTCTACCCCTACCCCCCCTACCCCTACACCCGTACCCCTACCCCTGTACCCCTACCCTCTCTACCCCTTCCCCCTAGCCCTACACCTGTACCCCTACCCTCTCTACCCCTACCCATGTACCCCTATCCTCTCTACCCCTACCCTCTCTAACCCTACCCCTATACCCCTACCCTCTCTACCACTACCCTCTCTAACCCTACCCCTATACCCCTACCCTCTCTACCACTACCCTCTCTAACCCTACCCCTTTAACCCTACCCTCTCTACCCCTACCCCTGTATCCCTACCCTCTCTAACCCTACCCTCCACTACCCCTACCCTCTTCTACTCTGATACAATCCTCAACCTGGTCTCATAGACTAGAAGTAATATAGTAAACTTAAAATCTGGGACACATAAATTAGCAATTTAGCTTATTGCTAAATTAACAACTTACTACTTTTATTCAACTTTACCCCCACTCCTCTACCCCTAACCTGCCCTCTATCCTACCACTCCTCTACCCTGCCCACCATCCTACCACTCCTTTACCTCTAACCTGCCCACCATCCTACCACTCCCCTAACCTGCTCTCTATCCTACCACTCCTCTAACCTGCCCACCATCCTACCACTCCTCTACGCTGCCCACCATCCTACCACTCCTCTACGCTGCCCACCATCCTACAACTCCTCTCCCCTGCCCACCATCCTACCACTCCTCTACCCTGCCCACCATCCTACCACTCCTCTACCCCTAATCTGCCCTCTATCCTACCACTCCTCTCCCCTGCCCACCATCCTACCACTCCTCTAACCTGCCCACCATCCTACCACTCCTCTACGCTGCCCACCATCCTACAACTCCTCTCCCCTGCCCACCATCCTACAACTCCTCTCCCCTGCCCACCATCCTACAACTCCTCTCCCCTGCCCACCATCCTACCACTCCTCTACGCTGCCCACCATCCTACCACTCCTCTCCCCTGCCCACCATCCTACCACTCCTCTACCTCTAACCTGCCCACCATCCTACAACTCTTCTCCCCTGCCCACCATCCTACAACTCCTCTCCCCTGCCCACCATCCTACCACTCCTCTACCCTGCCCACCATCCTACAACTCCTCTCCCCTGCCCACCATCCTACAACTCCTCTCCCCTGCCCACCATCCTACAACTCCTCTCCCCTGCCCACCATCCTACCACTCCTCTACGCTGCCCACCATCCTACCACTCCTCTACCCTGCCCACCATCCTACCACTCCTCTACCTCTAACCTGCCCACCATCCTACAACTCTTCTCCCCTGCCCACCATCCTACAACTCTTCTCCCCTGCCCACCATCCTACCACTCCTCTAACCTGCCCACCATCCTACCACTCCTCTCCCCTGCCCACCATCCTACAACTCTTCTCCCCTGCCCACCATCCTACAACTCCTCTACCCTGCCCACCATCCTACCACTCCTCTCCCCTGCCCACCATCCTACCACTCCTCTACCCCTAATCTGCCCTCTATCCTACCACTCCTCTCCCCTGCCCACCATCCTACCACTCCTCTACGCTGCCCACCATCCTACAACTCCTCTAACCTGCCCACCATCCTACAACTCCTCTCCCCTGCCCACCATCCTACAACTCCTCTCCCCTGCCCACCATCCTACCACTCCTCTCCCCTGCCCACCATCCTACCACTCCTCTACGCTGCCCACCATCCTACCACTCCTCTACCCTGCCCACCATCCTACCACTCCTCTACCCCTAATCTGCCCTCTATCCTACCACTCCTCTCCCCTGCCCACCATCCTACCACTCCTCTCCCCTGCCCACCATCCTACCACTCCTCTCCCCTGCCCACCATCCTACCACTCCTCTACCCTGCCCACCATCCTACCACTCCTCTACCCTGCCCACCATCCTACCACTCCTCTACCCCTAATCTGCCCTCTATCCTACCACTCCTCTCCCCTGCCCACCATCCTACCACTCCTCTAACCTGCCCACCATCCAACTACTCCTCCAACCTGCCCACCATCCTACAACTCCTCTAACCTGCCCACCATCCTACCACTCCTCTAACCTGCCCACCATCCTACCACTCCTCTCCCCTGCCCACCATCCTACCACTCCTCTAACCTGCCCACCATCCTACAACTCCTCTCCCCTGCCCACCATCCTACCACTCCTCTCCCCTGCCCACCATCCTACCACTCCTCTAACCTGCCCACCATCCTACCACTCCTCTACGCTGCCCACCATCCTACAACTCCTCTAACCTGCCCACCATCCTACAACTCCTCTCCCCTGCCCACCATCCTACCACTCCTCTAACCTGCCCACCATCCTACCACTCCTCTACGCTGCCCACCATCCTACAACTCCTCTACGCTGCCCACCATCCTACAACTCCTCTCCCCTGCCCACCATCCTACCACTCCTCTAACCTGCCCACCATCCTACCACTCCTCTACGCTGCCCACCATCCTACCACTCCTCTAACCTGCCCACCATCCTACCACTCCTCTAACCTGCCCACCATCCTACCACTCCTCTACGCTGCCCACCATCCTACAACTCCTCTAACCTGCCCACCATCCTACAACTCCTCTCCCCTGCCCACCATCCTACCACTCCTCTAACCTGCCCACCATCCTACCACTCCTCTACGCTGCCCACCATCCTACCACTCCTCTACGCTGCCCACCATCCTACAACTCCTCTCCCCTGCCCACCATCCTACCACTCCTCTAACCTGCCCACCATCCTACCACTCCTCTACGCTGCCCACCATCCTACCACTCCTCTACGCTGCCCACCATCCTACCACTCCTCTCCCCTGCCCACCATCCTACCACTCCTCTACCTCTAACCTGCCCACCATCCTACAACTCCTCTCCCCTGCCCACCATCCTACAACTCCTCTACCCTGCCCACCATCCTACCACTCCTCTCCCCTGCCCACCATTCTACCACTCCTCTACGCTGCCCACCATCCTACAACTCCTCTAACCTGCCCACCATCCTACCACTCCTCTAACCTGCCCACCATCCTACCACTCCTCTACGCTGCCCACCATCCTACCACTCCTCTAACCTGCCCACCATCCTACCACTCCTCTACCTCTAACCTGCCCACCATCCTACCACTCCTCTACCTCTAACCTGCCCACCATCCTACCACTCCTCTACCTCTAACCTGCCCACCATCCTACAACTCTTCTCCCCTGCCCACCATCCTACAACTCCTCTCCCCTGCCCACCATCCTACAACTCCTCTACCCTGCCCACCATCCTACCACTCCTCTACGCTGCCCACCATCCTACAACTCCTCTCCCCCTAATCTGCCCTCTATCCTACCACTCCTCTCCCCTGCCCACCATCCTACCACTCCTCTCCCCTGCCCACCATCCTACCACTCCTCTACCCTGCCCACCATCCTACAACTCCTCTCCCCTGCCCACCATCCTACCACTCCTCTCCCCTGCCCACCATCCTACCACTCCTCTACGCTGCCCACCATCCTACAACTCCTCTCCCCTGCCCACCATCCTACCACTCCTCTACCTCTAACCTGCCCACCATCCTACAACTCTTCTCCCCTGCCCACCATCCTACAACTCCTCTCCCCTGCCCACCATCCTACAACTCCTCTACCCTGCCCACCATCCTACCACTCCTCTCCCCTGCCCACCATCCTACCACTCCTCTACCCCTAATCTGCCCTCTATCCTACCACTCCTCTCCCCTTGCCCACCATCCAACTACTCCTCCAACCTGCCCACCATCCTACAACTCCTCTAACCTGCCCACCATCCTACAACTCCTCTAACCTGCCCACCATCCTACAACTCCTCTAACCTGCCCACCATCCTACCACTCCTCTAACCTGCCCACCATCCTACAACTCCTCTCCCCTGCCCACCATCCTACAACTCTTCTCCCCTGCCCACCATCCTACAACTCCTCTCCCCTGCCCACCATCCTACAACTCCTCTAACCTGCCCACCATCCTACCACTCCTCTACGCTGCCCACCATCCTACAACTCCTCTAACCTGCCCACCATCCAACTACTCCTCCAACCTGCCCACCATCCTACAACTCCTCCAACCTGCCCACCATCCTACAACTCCTCTAACCTGCCCACCATCCTACCACTCCTCTACGCTGCCCACCATCCTACAACTCCTCTAACCTGCCCACCATCCAACTACTCCTCCAACCTGCCCACCATCCAACTACTCCTCCAACCTGCCCACCATCCTACAACTCCTCTCCCCTGCCCACCATCCTACCACTCCTCTACGCTGCCCACCATCCTACCATTCCTCTACGCTGCCCACCATCCTACAACTCCTCTAACCTGCCCACCATCCTACAACTCCTCTCCCTCTAACCTGCCCACCATCCTACCACTCCTCCAACCTGCCCACCATCCTACCACTCCTCTACGCTGCCCACCATCCTACCACTCCTCTCCCCTGCCCACCATCCTACCACTCCTCCAACCTGCCCACCATCCTACCACTCCTCTCCCCTGCCCACCATCCTACAACTCCTCTCCCTCTAACCTGCCCACCATCCTACAACTCTTCTCCCCTGTCCACCATCTTACAACTCCTCTAACCCTAACCCACCATCCTACCACTCTTCCACCTCTACCCTGCCCACCATCCTACCACTCCTCTACCTCTACCCTGCCCACCATCCTACCACTCCTCTACCTCTAGCCTGCCCACCATCCTACCACTCCTCTACCTCTAGCCTGCCCACCATCCTACCACTCCTCTACCTCTAGCCTGCCCACCATCCTACCACTCTTCCACCTCTACCCTGCCCACCATCCTACCACTCCTCTACGCTGCCCACCATCCTACCACTCCTCTCCCCTGCCCACCATCCTACCACTCCTCCAACCTGCCCACCATCCTACCACTCCTCTCCCCTGCCCACCATCCTACAACTCCTCTCCCTCTAACCTGCCCACCATCCTACAACTCTTCTCCCCTGTCCACCATCTTACAACTCCTCTAACCCTAACCCACCATCCTACCACTCTTCCACCTCTACCCTGCCCACCATCCTACCACTCCTCTACCTCTAGCCTGCCCACCATCCTACCACTCCTCTACCTCTAGCCTGCCCACCATCCTACCACTCCTCTACCTCTAGCCTGCCCACCATCCTACCACTCTTCCACCTCTACCCTGCCCACCATCCTACCACTCCTCTACCTCTACCCTGCCCACCATCCTACCACTCCTCTACCTCTAGCCTGCCCACCATCCTACCACTCCTCTACCTCTAGCCATCCTACAACTCCTCTCCCCTGCCCACCATCCTACCACTCCTCTAACCTGCCCACCATCCTACCACTCCTCTACGCTGCCCACCATCCTACCACTCCTCTACGCTGCCCACCATCCTACCACTCCTCTCCCCTGCCCACCATCCTACCACTCCTCTACCTCTAACCTGCCCACCATCCTACAACTCCTCTCCCCTGCCCACCATCCTACAACTCCTCTACCCTGCCCACCATCCTACCACTCCTCTCCCCTGCCCACCATCCTACCACTCCTCTACGCTGCCCACCATCCTACAACTCCTCTAACCTGCCCACCATCCTACCACTCCTCTAACCTGCCCACCATCCTACCACTCCTCTACGCTGCCCACCATCCTACCACTCCTCTAACCTGCCCACCATCCTACCACTCCTCTACCTCTAACCTGCCCACCATCCTACCACTCCTCTACCTCTAACCTGCCCACCATCCTACCACTCCTCTACCTCTAACCTGCCCACCATCCTACAACTCTTCTCCCCTGCCCACCATCCTACAACTCCTCTCCCCTGCCCACCATCCTACAACTCCTCTACCCTGCCCACCATCCTACCACTCCTCTACGCTGCCCACCATCCTACAACTCCTCTCCCCCTAATCTGCCCTCTATCCTACCACTCCTCTCCCCTGCCCACCATCCTACCACTCCTCTCCCCTGCCCACCATCCTACCACTCCTCTACCCTGCCCACCATCCTACAACTCCTCTCCCCTGCCCACCATCCTACCACTCCTCTCCCCTGCCCACCATCCTACCACTCCTCTACGCTGCCCACCATCCTACAACTCCTCTCCCCTGCCCACCATCCTACCACTCCTCTACCTCTAACCTGCCCACCATCCTACAACTCTTCTCCCCTGCCCACCATCCTACAACTCCTCTCCCCTGCCCACCATCCTACAACTCCTCTACCCTGCCCACCATCCTACCACTCCTCTCCCCTGCCCACCATCCTACCACTCCTCTACCCCTAATCTGCCCTCTATCCTACCACTCCTCTCCCCTGCCCACCATCCAACTACTCCTCCAACCTGCCCACCATCCTACAACTCCTCTAACCTGCCCACCATCCTACAACTCCTCTAACCTGCCCACCATCCTACAACTCCTCTAACCTGCCCACCATCCTACCACTCCTCTAACCTGCCCACCATCCTACAACTCCTCTCCCCTGCCCACCATCCTACAACTCTTCTCCCCTGCCCACCATCCTACAACTCCTCTCCCCTGCCCACCATCCTACAACTCCTCTAACCTGCCCACCATCCTACCACTCCTCTACGCTGCCCACCATCCTACAACTCCTCTAACCTGCCCACCATCCAACTACTCCTCCAACCTGCCCACCATCCTACAACTCCTCCAACCTGCCCACCATCCTACAACTCCTCTAACCTGCCCACCATCCTACCACTCCTCTACGCTGCCCACCATCCTACAACTCCTCTAACCTGCCCACCATCCAACTACTCCTCCAACCTGCCCACCATCCAACTACTCCTCCAACCTGCCCACCATCCTACAACTCCTCTCCCCTGCCCACCATCCTACCACTCCTCTACGCTGCCCACCATCCTACCATTCCTCTACGCTGCCCACCATCCTACAACTCCTCTAACCTGCCCACCATCCTACAACTCCTCTCCCTCTAACCTGCCCACCATCCTACCACTCCTCCAACCTGCCCACCATCCTACCACTCCTCTACGCTGCCCACCATCCTACCACTCCTCTCCCCTGCCCACCATCCTACCACTCCTCCAACCTGCCCACCATCCTACCACTCCTCTCCCCTGCCCACCATCCTACAACTCCTCTCCCTCTAACCTGCCCACCATCCTACAACTCTTCTCCCCTGTCCACCATCTTACAACTCCTCTAACCCTAACCCACCATCCTACCACTCTTCCACCTCTACCCTGCCCACCATCCTACCACTCCTCTACCTCTACCCTGCCCACCATCCTACCACTCCTCTACCTCTAGCCTGCCCACCATCCTACCACTCCTCTACCTCTAGCCTGCCCACCATCCTACCACTCCTCTACCTCTAGCCTGCCCACCATCCTACCACTCTTCCACCTCTACCCTGCCCACCATCCTACCACTCCTCTACGCTGCCCACCATCCTACCACTCCTCTCCCCTGCCCACCATCCTACCACTCCTCCAACCTGCCCACCATCCTACCACTCCTCTCCCCTGCCCACCATCCTACAACTCCTCTCCCTCTAACCTGCCCACCATCCTACAACTCTTCTCCCCTGTCCACCATCTTACAACTCCTCTAACCCTAACCCACCATCCTACCACTCTTCCACCTCTACCCTGCCCACCATCCTACCACTCCTCTACCTCTACCCTGCCCACCATCCTACCACTCCTCTACCTCTAGCCTGCCCACCATCCTACCACTCCTCTACCTCTAGCCTGCCCACCATCCTACCACTCCTCTACCTCTAGCCTGCCCACCATCCTACCACTCTTCCACCTCTACCCTGCCCACCATCCTACCACTCCTCTACCTCTACCCTGCCCACCATCCTACCACTCCTCTACCTCTAGCCTGCCCACCATCCTACCACTCCTCTACCTCTAGCCTGCCCACCATCCTACCACTCTTCCACCTCTACCCTGCCCACCATCCTACCACTCTTCCACCTCTACCCTGCCCACCATCCTACCACTCCTCTACCTCTAACCCTAACCCACCATCCTACCACTCTTCCACCTCTACCCTGCCCACCATCCTACCACTCCTCTACCTCTACCCTGCCCACCATCCTACCACTCCTCTACCTCTAGCCTGCCCACCATCCTACCACTCCTCTACCTCTAGCCTGCCCACCATCCTACCACTCCTCTACCTCTAGCCTGCCCACCATCCTACCACTCTTCCACCTCTACCCTGCCCACCATCCTACCACTCCTCTACCTCTAGCCTGCCCACCATCCTACCACTCTTCCACCTCTACCCTGCCCACCATCCTACCACTCTTCCACCTCTACCCTGCCCACCATCCTACCACTCCTCTACCTCTAGCCTGCCCACCATCCTACCACTCTTCCACCTCTACCCTGCCCACCATCCTACCACTCTTCTCCCCTGCCCACCATCCTACAACTCTTCTCCCCTGCCCACCATCCTACCACTCTTCCACCTCTACCCTGCCCACCATCCTACCACTCCTCTCCCCTGCCCACCATCCTACCACTCCTCTACGCTGCCCACCATCCTACAACTCCTCTCCCCTGCCCACCATCCTACCACTCCTCTACCTCTAACCTGCCCACCATCCTACAACTCTTCTCCCCTGCCCACCATCCTACAACTCCTCTCCCCTGCCCACCATCCTACAACTCCTCTACCCTGCCCACCATCCTACCACTCCTCTCCCCTGCCCACCATCCTACCACTCCTCTACCCCTAATCTGCCCTCTATCCTACCACTCCTCTCCCCTGCCCACCATCCAACTACTCCTCCAACCTGCCCACCATCCTACAACTCCTCTAACCTGCCCACCATCCTACAACTCCTCTAACCTGCCCACCATCCTACAACTCCTCTAACCTGCCCACCATCCTACCACTCCTCTAACCTGCCCACCATCCTACAACTCCTCTCCCCTGCCCACCATCCTACAACTCTTCTCCCCTGCCCACCATCCTACAACTCCTCTCCCCTGCCCACCATCCTACAACTCCTCTAACCTGCCCACCATCCTACCACTCCTCTACGCTGCCCACCATCCTACAACTCCTCTAACCTGCCCACCATCCAACTACTCCTCCAACCTGCCCACCATCCTACAACTCCTCCAACCTGCCCACCATCCTACAACTCCTCTAACCTGCCCACCATCCTACCACTCCTCTACGCTGCCCACCATCCTACAACTCCTCTAACCTGCCCACCATCCAACTACTCCTCCAACCTGCCCACCATCCAACTACTCCTCCAACCTGCCCACCATCCTACAACTCCTCTCCCCTGCCCACCATCCTACCACTCCTCTACGCTGCCCACCATCCTACCATTCCTCTACGCTGCCCACCATCCTACAACTCCTCTAACCTGCCCACCATCCTACAACTCCTCTCCCTCTAACCTGCCCACCATCCTACCACTCCTCCAACCTGCCCACCATCCTACCACTCCTCTACGCTGCCCACCATCCTACCACTCCTCTCCCCTGCCCACCATCCTACCACTCCTCCAACCTGCCCACCATCCTACCACTCCTCTCCCCTGCCCACCATCCTACAACTCCTCTCCCTCTAACCTGCCCACCATCCTACAACTCTTCTCCCCTGTCCACCATCTTACAACTCCTCTAACCCTAACCCACCATCCTACCACTCTTCCACCTCTACCCTGCCCACCATCCTACCACTCCTCTACCTCTACCCTGCCCACCATCCTACCACTCCTCTACCTCTAGCCTGCCCACCATCCTACCACTCCTCTACCTCTAGCCTGCCCACCATCCTACCACTCCTCTACCTCTAGCCTGCCCACCATCCTACCACTCTTCCACCTCTACCCTGCCCACCATCCTACCACTCCTCTACGCTGCCCACCATCCTACCACTCCTCTCCCCTGCCCACCATCCTACCACTCCTCCAACCTGCCCACCATCCTACCACTCCTCTCCCCTGCCCACCATCCTACAACTCCTCTCCCTCTAACCTGCCCACCATCCTACAACTCTTCTCCCCTGTCCACCATCTTACAACTCCTCTAACCCTAACCCACCATCCTACCACTCTTCCACCTCTACCCTGCCCACCATCCTACCACTCCTCTACCTCTAGCCTGCCCACCATCCTACCACTCTTCCACCTCTACCCTGCCCACCATCCTACCACTCCTCTACCTCTACCCTGCCCACCATCCTACCACTCCTCTACCTCTAGCCTGCCCACCATCCTACCACTCCTCTACCTCTAGCCTGCCCACCATCCTACCACTCTTCCACCTCTACCCTGCCCACCATCCTACCACTCTTCCACCTCTACCCTGCCCACCATCCTACCACTCCTCTACCTCTAACCCTAACCCACCATCCTACCACTCTTCCACCTCTACCCTGCCCACCATCCTACCACTCCTCTACCTCTAACCCTAACCCACCATCCTACCACTCTTCCACCTCTACCCTGCCCACCATCCTACCACTCCTCTACCTCTACCCTGCCCACCATCCTACCACTCCTCTACCTCTAGCCTGCCCACCATCCTACCACTCCTCTACCTCTACCCTGCCCACCATCCTACCACTCCTCTACCTCTACCCTGCCCACCATCCTACCACTCCTCTACCTCTACCCTGCCCACCATCCTACCACTCCTCTACCTCTAGCCTGCCCACCATCCTACCACTTACCTGCCATGTTATCATATTATCTTGCAGACATTAATATTTTATGGTCATAGTTAGTTAAATATTTAACTAGTCTGGCCATCCCAGTCCGTCCTCTCAAAATTAGAGCATTGACATTGAAATGGAGTATACGTCCTCCTTCTGGTGTGAGATAAAGATAGTGATTATCAAAGTCCTTTAACATGTTGTTTTTATTATTAAAGGATGACAAATAAGTACATATTGTGCTTGTACTTATCTTTTACTTGATCATTAAAAAATATGAAATCCTTTCAAAGAATAATTAGAAACTAAGAGAAAATAGCCTCTCAGTTCAAGCCTTGAAGATACTGTCAATGTGACACAGACCTGGAAGTATTGTCTACAGCACTGATTGGATGACTCAGACCTGGAAGTATTGTCTACAACACTGATTGGATGACTCAGACCTGGAAGTATTGTCTACAGCACTGATTGGATGACTCAGACCTGGAAGTATTGTCTACAGCACTGATTGGATGACTCAGACCTGGAAGTATTGTCTACAGCACTGATTGGATGACTCAGACCTGGAAGTATTGTCTACAACACTGATTGGATGACTCAGACCTGGAAGTATTGTCTACAGCACTGATTGGATGACTCAGACCTGGAAGTATTGTCTACAACACTGATTGGATGACTCAGACCTGGAAGTATTGTCTACAACACTGATTGGATGACTCAGACCTGGAAGTATTGTCTACAGCACTGATTGGATGACTCAGACCTGGAAGTATTGTCTACAGCACTGATTGGATGACTCAGACCTGGAAGTATTGTCTACAACACTGATTGGATGACTCAGGCCTGGAAGTATTGTCTACAGCACTGATTGGATGACTCAGACCTGGAAGTATTGTCTACAGCACTGATTGGATGACTCAGACCTGGAAGTATTGTCTACAACACTGATTGGATGACTCAGACCTGGAAGTATTGTCTACAGCACTGATTGGATGACTCAGACCTGGAAGTATTGTCTACAACACTGATTGGATGACTCAGGCCTGGAAGTATTGTCTACAACACTGATTGGATGACTCAGACCTGGAAGTATTGTCTACAGCACTGATTGGATGACTCAGACCTGGAAGTATTGTCTACAACACTGATTGGATGACTCAGACCTGGAAGTATTGTCTACAACACTGATTGGATGACTCAGACCTGGAAGTATTGTCTACAGCACTGATTGGATGACTCAGACCTGGAAGTATTGTCTACAGCACTGATTGGATGACTCAGGCCTGGAAGTATTGTCTACAACACTGATTGGATGACTCAGACCTGGAAGTATTGTCTACAGCACTGATTGGATGACTCAGACCTGGAAGTATTGTCTACAGCACTGATTGGATGACTCAGACCTGGAAGTATTGTCTACAGCACTGATTGGATGAACATGGCTTCAGAGACTTCTCATTTGTTTGGTGATGTACCTTGCATTCTGTTTTTGCTTTGAAACCTTTGGTAGAAATAAAGCAGAGAAAATACGGTAAGTCCCTAATAGCTGAGAGAGTACGGTAAGTCTCTAATAGCTGAGAGAGTACGGTAAGTCCCTAATAGCTGAGAGAGTACGGTAAGTCCCTAATAGCTGAGAGAGTACGGTAAGTCCCTAATAGCTGAGAGAGTACGGTAAGTCCCTAATAGCTGAGAGAGTACGGTAAGTCCCTAATAGCTGAGAGAGTACGGTAAGTCCCTAATAGCTGAGAGAGTACGGTAAGTCCCTAATAGCTGAGAGAGTACGGTAAGTCCCTAATAGCTGAGAGAGTACGGTAAGTCCCTAATAGCTGAGAGAGTACGGTAAGTCCCTAATAGCTGAGAGAGTACGGTAAGTCCCTAATAGCTGAGAGAGTACGGTAAGTCCCTAATAGCTGAGAGAGTACGGTAAGTCCCTAATAGCTGAGAAAGTACCGTAAGTCCCTAATAGCTGAAAAAGTACGGTAAGTCCCTATGTCCCTAATAAGTCTTTGCTAGGTAAAGCCCCACTGTATCTCAGCTCACTGGTCACCATAGCAACACCCACCCGTAGCATGCACTCCAGCAGGTATATTTCACTGGTCATCCCCAAAGCCAACTCCTCCTTTGCCCGCCGTTCCTTCCAGTTCTCTGCTGCCAATGACTGGAACAAATTGCAAAAATCACTGAAACTGGAGACTTATATCGCCCTCCCTAACTTTAAGCATCAGCTGTCAGAGCAGCTTACCGATCGTTGCACCTGTACATAGCCCATCTGTAAATAGCCCACCCAACTACCTCATCCCCATAATGTATATATTTTTTTTGCTCCTTTGCACCCCAGTATCTCTACTTGCACATCATCTTCTGCACATCTATCACTCCAGTGTTAATGCTAAATTGTAAATATTTCACCACTATTGCCTAAAATCTATATACAGTGTGTGCAAATGTAGTAAGTTTACATTTGCACACACTGTATATAGATTTTTCTATTGTGTTATTGACTGTACGTTTGTTTATCCCATGTGTAACTCGGTGTTGTTTGTGTCCCACTGCTTTGCTTTATCTTGGCCAGGTCGCAGTTCTAAATGATAACTTGTTCTCAACTGGCCTACCTGGTTTTAATAAAGGTGAAATAAATAAATAAATGTATTTTAAAAAACAGCAGGGAAAGTACGGTAAGTCCCTAACAGCAGAGAAAGTACGGTAAGTCCCTAACAGCAGAGAAAGTACGGTAAGTCCCTCACATCAGAGAAAGTACGGTAAGTCCCTCACATCAGAGAAAGTACGGTAAGTCCCTCACATCAGAGAAAGTACGGTAAGTCCCTCACATCAGAGAAAGTACAGTAAGTCACTAACAGCAGAGAAAGTACGTTAAGTCCCTCACATCAGAGAAAGTACGGTAAGTCCCTCACGTCAGAGAAAGTACAGTAAGTCCCTCACATCAGAGAAAGTACGTTAAGTCCCTCACAACAGAGAAAGTACGGTAAGTCCCTCACATCAGAGAAAGTACGGTAAGCCCCTCACATCAGAGAAAGTACGGTAAGTCCCTCACATCAGAGAAAGTACAGTAAGTCACTAACAGCAGAGAAAGTACGTTAAGTCCCTCACATCAGAGAAAGTACGTAAGTCCCTCACGTCAGAGAAAGTACAGTAAGTCCCTCACATCAGAGAAAGTACGGTAAGTCCCTCACATCAGAGAAAGTACGGTAAGTCCCTCACATCAGAGAAAGTACGGTAAGTCCCTAAAAGCTGAGAAAGTACAGTAAGTCACTAACAGCAGAGAAAGTACGTTAAGTCCCTCACATCAGAGAAAGTACGGTAAATCCCTCACATCAGAGAAAGTACAGTAAGTCCCTCACATCAGAGAAAGTACGGTAAGTCCCTCACATCAGAGAAAGTACAGTAAGTCCCTCACATCAGAGAAAGTACGGTAAGTCCCTCACATCAGAGAAAGTACGGTAAGTCCCTCACGTCAGAGAAAGTACGGTAAGTCCCTCACATCAGAGAAAGTACAGTAAGTCCCTAAGAGCAGAGAAAGTACGGTAAGTCCCTAATAGCTGAGAAAGTACGTTAAGTCCCTAACAGCACCGAAAGTACAGTAAGTCCCTAGCAGCTGAATGTCACTTACTCTTTACAAAACATGCTGACGCACAAAAGTAAGCAAGCACACTATACTTTGAAATTGGAAGTCAAGAGCAGGTCATTCAATTCAGACCCCAGGTTATTAAACACAGATTTCCCTCACTCCTAACCAAACAGACTATGTTTCTATAGATTCTATAGTTTCTACAGATTATATAGGTTAATTGTGTTGAGTTACAGTACTGTACAAAGTTCACGAAGATGGTCAATCTAATTATCAAGGAGAACCCAAGTTTAATTTCACAGATTGGCAACAGCTTTCAGTTTACTCCCAGTGAAGATCACAAGGGCACATAGAGTATATAGAGGATTCTGTTGCCCAGAGTCTCTGAAAGACTGTCAGATGTTGACAGCTTCCAACAATAGAAACCGAGGGGATGTGGATGTCATGTGAAAAGAGTCAAATCCTTCCTGTTACCTAGGCCTGTCTTGAACCCTGCACAAGGAGAAATAGATGCATCTACACTAGCAATGTTCTCTTCAAGGTGGCTTCTTTCACCTTGTCACCAGATTAATAAATCATCTGTGAAGAAAATGTAGCATCACAGTAATGGCTTTCTAAGCAAGCGGCCTTGTGGCGATAGGTGCTGTTGCAATCTCTCTCTTTAAAAATGAATGTGTTAAATAAAATAAAATTCTCCATTACCCATCTCTAACGTTTCCATTTCACCTTGTTTCTCAAGCCTCACACACTCTGGGAAAGTAGTGAATGTATAAATCTGTGTGGTTCTGATAAAAATAATCCAGCTAGGGGTTTGAACTCATATGATTTTAAGAAAGTATGAAAGTATTTTTCTTGTTGCAGTATATGGCAGATGGTTGTTAAGTTGATTTAATGATTCAATTTCTGAAAAACAATCTTTATATATGCTTAATACAATACATTAACTCATTGTTTGATAACTCAAAGATTCACATTGACAGTATCTTCTAACAGGCATGACTGCCATCCTTTGTTTGTGAAATGTGTCTTTTTGGTAGCTCTGTTGGCTCAAAATGCTCCTGGCAATTACACGTTGCTCAAACACTTGTGTGACTCAATTTTGACAAATTAAAATGTCAGGTATGCCCTTCTGACACGGGTGATGTATAATTAACTATTGAGAATAGTCCGTAACAATAGGTTTCTGTCAGCCAAAGAAGGACAGAAATGTCACTCCTGTCAGCCTGTATACTGACCAAAGCTCGCTCGCTCTCTCTCTCTCTCTCTCTCTCTCTCTCTCTCTCTCTCTCTCTCTCTCTCTCTCTCTCTCTCTCTCTCTCTCTCTCTCTCTCTCTCTCTCTCTCTCTCTCTCTCTCTCTCTCCAATTCAAGGGGTTTTATTGGCATGGGAAACATATGTTAACATTGCCAAAGCAAGTGAGGTAGATAATATACAAAAGTGAAATAAACAATAATAATTAACAGTAAACATTACACATACAGAAGTTTCAAAAGAATAAAGACATTACAAATGTCATATTATGTATATATACAGTGTTGTAATGATGTGCAAATGGTTAATTAATGTACAAAGGGAAAATAAATAAGCATAAATATGGGTTGTATTTACAATGGTGTTAGTTCTTCACTGGTGCGGTGATGGCACACTGTGGTATTTCACTCAGTAGATATGGGAGTTTATCAAAATCGGGTTTGTTTTCGAATTCTTTGTGGATCTGTGTAATCTGAGGGAAATATGTGTCTCTAATATGGTCGGTCATACATTGGGCAGGAGGTTAGGAAGTGCATCTCTATCTATCTATATGCTGGGAGTTTTTTTTAAAGTGTGAGTGTTTGGTGTGGAGGGCTCTGTCCTAACTAACGTTCTTGATTCTGTCCTTGGTCCTCTGTCCTTCTTTCAATTTTATTTTCTATGGTGGAGGGTTAATGCACTATTTGTTTTAGCGGCATCCACAGGTTTATTCAACGTTAGGGTGGAAGAGGACAGAGTTAGTTTCCTGGGGTTTGGAAGGTGTGGTGTGCGCGATGGCTTCTCAGCCTATCGCGGAGGAGACGCTGTCGATACGGCATGGATTCAGGTGTGTTCCTGAGAATGGAGTTAAAGTGGAGGTTCTGCTCGCAGTCGGTGAACAGGTAGGAGCTGAATTTATACATTCCGCTTCTAGAATGAACAAAGCTGTGGTTGTGTTCATGAAACGAGCAAATTTGGTTGGTAGACTAATTGCTAGTGGAATATTTGTAAGGGGTGTGTTGGTGTCAATTTCACCTCTTTCTACCCCTTTAACAAGGGTGGTAGTTGCAAATTTGCCTCCGTTTAATGATCAAATCAGGAAAGAGTTGAGTGGTTTTGGGTTGTTTGCTAGCAGGTTTCGTGCCCTGTCGGCAGGTTTTCAGGCAGATGCCGTTAAGCACGTTGTTTCATTCCGGAGGCAAGTGTTCATGTTTCTGAATAACAATGAGCATTTTAAAGTGAGGCATGGGGAGGGGCTCTAAGCAGGGTTTGCCAGCACAGATAGTCTACGGTGTTTTGAGTGTGGGGATTTGGGGCATAAGAGCTTTGTGTGCCCACATAAAGGCCGTAGACAAGGTGAGGGTACAAGCGCCAGTGGGGGAAATCGAGGTCAACGTGCAGGGGGTAAGGAGATGCTGACAGCAGAGGCTGGGCCTAGTCATGCAAGAGATGGTAGTGTAGATGAGGCTGGGCCTAGTCATGCAAGAGATGGTAGTGTAGATGAGGCTGGGTCAAGTCAGGCTAGAGATTGTAGGGTAGCTGAGGCTGGGCCTAGTCATGCAAGAGATGGTAGTGTAGATGAGGCTGGGCCTAGTCATGCAAGAGATGGTAGTGTAGATGAGGCTGGGTCAAGTCAGGCTAGAGATTGTAGGGTAGCTGAGGCTGGGCCTAGTCATGCAAGAGATGGTCGTGTAGATGAGGCTGGGCCTAGTCATGCAAGAGATGGTGGTGTAGATGAGGCTGGGTCAAGTCAGGCTAGAGATTGTAGGGTAGCTGAGGCTGGGCCTAGTCATGCTATGGATGGTGGTGTAGATGAGGCTGGGCCTAGTCATGCTATGGAGGGTGGTGTAGATGATGCTGGGTCTAGTCATGCTATGGATGGTGGTGTAGATGAGGTTGGGCCTAGTCAAGCTATGGAGGGTAGTGTAGATTATGCTGGGTCTAGTCATGCTATGGATGGTGGTGTTGATGATGTTGGGCCTAGTCATGCTATGGATGGTGGTGTAGATGAGGTTTGGCCTAGTCATGCTATGGAGGGTGGTGTAGATGAGGTTGGGTCTAGTCAGGTGATGGAGGGTGGTGTAGATGAGGCTGGGTCTAGTCAGGTTATGCTAGTGGATGAGGAACTGACAGCCAGTCAAGCAGAGGGGTCAAAGTACACATTGAGGGAACTAACAAGGTTCCTGAATGAGACCAAGGGGAAAAAAGTTAATCTTGAGGCTTTTTTTTCTGATCCGAGAAAGTTTGTAAGATCAGTACAACATTCTATGAAAAAGGAGGGGCATGGTGTCCTCTCACCCAGGTAAAGGTTTAGGTTGAAGAAGTGGGTCACAACAGTGCGTAAGGGTCGACCTTCAGATGCTTTTTAGATGTAGAGTTTCTTTCTGGCACTGGGGCTTTGCTATTGGTCTCTTTCTTTGCTGGCTTTTCTCCCACTTCTTATGGAAACTCTTCGGGTAGGATTGCTCAATATAAATGGCACCAGAGGAGAGAGGAGTGTGTTGGGTGAATATGTAAAAAAAAAAAAAGTACAGGTGTTGTTTCTGCAGGAGACACATAGTGATGTGGTGAATGACATCGATTGGGGGCTCTGGTGGAAAGGGGCAAGTATGTTGAGCCATGGGACACATTGTGTAGGGGTGGCAGTCCTTTTTGTACCGGGTCTGTCTGTAAAAATGTGCTCTTCAAAGGAGGTGTTTAGGGGTAGGCTGCTTGTTTTAAAAGCAGAAATTAACAACATGGGTTTTGTCTTTATAAATGTGTATGCGCCTAACATGGAGAGAGAGGGGGGTTCTGTTTGGGTCTTAGACAGGAACTTTCACAGGTAACGCCTGAGGAGACGCTGGTGGTCGGCGGGGACTGGAACTGTACAATGGATTATACGAAAGACAGTGTCAGTGTCAGTGTTAAGGGACATCATTAATCAGTTCGACCTAGTGGATGTTTGGAGAACTAAACATCCCAACACAAGACACTGTACATGGGTGAATGTTTTTGGGGCTAGGGTGAGTGCAGCCCGACTTGATCGGTTTTACATGTCCAGGAATCGGATCACCACATAACCATGGCTGGGCTGTCTATTTCACCAGGGCCCCGGCAGGCATCGCATTGGAAGTTTAATGTAAAGCTCTTACAAGATGCCACTTTTTGCTCAGGTTTCCAGACCTTTTGGGAAAGGTGGGAGCAGCAAAGAGAGGAGTATGAGTCTCTGAGTCAATGGTGGGATGTCGGGAAAGTCCAAATTAGGCTTTTCTGTCAACAGTATACAGCTCTCTCATCCTCAGAGTCTAGGAGAGTATTGGGGGTACCAGAGCGTAGTATTAGTGAGATGGAGGTAGAGATGGTGAGGCAAGGCAATGTAGGCCTCCAGGCTAATTCAGCTGAATGACATAGCTTTAACCTGGAAAGAACTACCCAGGTCCCAAAGGGAGCCCTTTTAAGAGCCAGGTTCTCCATGCTCAAGGAGATGGATGCTCCCAGCTCCTTCTTCTTTGGTTTGGAAAGACAGAGCAGTGAAGCCAAGGGTATGCATTGTCTACGGCTCTCTGATGGGCGGGTGACCTCTGTGGTGGGGGAGATGCGGGAGCAACCTGTGGAGTTTTATACTGAATTGTATAGGGCAGAAATGTGTGATCCTATGTGTGCTCAGGTCTTATTTGCAGGACTCCCTAAGCTCTCTCTGGCACAGAGGGATGAAATGGACATTCCTCCGTTGTTCAATGAACTGGCAGAAAACGTAACCCAGATGTCCCCCAGTCATGCACCGGGGGTCGATGGACTCCCAGTGGAGTTTTATAAAAAATTCTGGGGAACAATTGGACAGGACTTCTTTTGCATGTTGCATGAATGCGTCGGGGTAGGAGAGTTGCTGATGAGCTGCCGTCGGGCGGCTCTGACTCTCCTGCCCAAAAAAGGGGACTTGTGTGAACTTAAGAACTGGAGGCCTGTGGCATTGCTCTGTGCAGACTACAAGATATTTGCCAAGGTCCTCTCTAACAGACTGAAGTCCCATCTGGACTCTACAGTACACAAGGACCCAAACATATTGTGTACCGGGACGCTCAATCACGGACAACTTGTTCTTAATCAGGGACATGTTGGACTTGTCGAGAGGTTCTAATGTGAACTTTTAACTGGTCTCTTTAGATCAAGAGAAGGCTTTTAATAGAGTGGACCATGAGTATCTGTTTAATGTGATGTTTGGGTTTGGGAAGAGTTTTTTGAACTGATCTCAAAGGGATGGCTGGTTTGTGGAAAATAGGCTTCTGCCACACCCACAGCCCAGGCTCCACACCCCCTTCTCATGTGGGCCTTAACATGTCTGAGCCGGTAAGGGGGGTGTTTGAGCGGCCAAAGGGGAAGGGGCCACCAATGTTTCAGCCACTGCAGGTGACGGCAGAGACTGGAGACTGGCAAGGGGGTGTGGAGGACTTGTTAGAATTTAACACTCCGAGCCTGGGGGAGTTTGAGGGGGTGGGAGGTAAAGCCCTCTACAACCTCTGCATTAAGGTGAGGAACATTAGGAGCCAAACAGGAGTGAAGGCACATCAGTGCCAGGGGATATGTGGGGTGGAGAGTATGGTGGGTTTTAGATGGAGGGGGCTCTACAAACCCCCAGTACCAAAGAGGTCAGGGGACCTCCAGTGGAAGGTTCTTCATGGAGCCCTGGCCACTAACAGCTGGTTGGTATAGATTGAACTGGGAATAGAGCAGGGATGTCCTTTATGTGTTATGAAAGAAACTGTGATTCATGTGTTTATTCTGTGCGCCAGGTTAATGCCATTAATGTCTCTGTTGGAATGTCTGTGTGAGAGGTTGGGGGTGGTTTATACTGTTAGGATGTTTATAATGGGGTACAGGTATTCAAATCAGGAGAAGGCCAAATGTGTTTTGTTGAATTTTCTGTTCGCTAAGGCGAAGTTGGCTATTTGGCTAACAAGGAGGAACAGGGTCAAAGGTGGGGGGATAACAGACCCTTTACTATTGTTTAATGGGATGGTCTCTGCGCGCCTTAGGGTTGAGTTTGAGTTCTGTAAAATGATAAAAAGTGTGGAGATGTTTCAGGAGATATGGTGTGTTGGGGGGGGGGGGCTGTCTGTATAGCTGGGGAAGATGTTTTGGATATACGGTTGTAGAAGTGGTGAGGTTTTTTGGTTATTGTGATGTGTGGTGTTGTTTTGTATCGTGTGGTAGAGGGAAAGGTGAGTATGGTACATGTATGCAGTACAGGATATATGTTGGTGTTTTATTTTTAAGGGGGGGTGGTGAGTTTTTAATGAAAAGACCAAAAGTTTTTTTTTAAGTATCTCTCTCTCGAACAATTTGAAAGAAGGCACTCCGTTACCTCCATTCTTTTTATTGGATGTGTTTTTAAAGAAAGACGCTGGGAAGACACACTCCCTATGTCAGGGTAGAGAGAAGACAGAAAAAAATATAAAACAATAATATGGCGCCATCTGGTTGACTTAATATAAGGAATTTGAGATTATTTGTACTTTTACTATTACTTTTTAAGTATATTTAAACCAAAATACTTTTAGACTTTTACTCAAAGTATTATTTTACCGGGTGACTTTCAGTTTTACTTCAGTCATTTTCTATTAACGCATCTTTACTTTTACTCAAGTATGACAACTGGGTACTTTTTCCACAAACAGATACGCCCTATGTCAGGGTCAGATACTCCCTATGTCAGGGTCAGATACTCCCTATGTCAGGGTCAGATACTCCCTATGTCAGGGTCAGATACTCCCTATGTCAGGGTCAGATACTCCCTATGTCAGGGTCAGATACTCCCTATGTCAGGGTCAGATACTCCCTATGTCAGAGTCAGATAGTCACTATGTCAGGTTCAGATACTCCCTATGTCAGGGTCAGATACTCCCTATGTCAGGGTCAGATACGCCCTATGTCAGGATCAGATACTCCCTATGTCAGGGTCAGATACTCCCTATGTCAGGGTCAGATACTCCCTATGTCAGGGTCAGATACTCCCTATGTCAGGGTCAGATACGCCCTATGTCAGGGTCAGATACTCCCTATGTCAGGGTCAGATACTCCCTATGTCAGGGTCAGATACTCCCTATGTCAGGGTCAGATACTCCCTATGTCAGGGTCAGATACTCCCTATGTCAGGGTCAGATACTCCCTATGTCAGGGTCAGATACGCCCTATGTCAGGGTCAGATACTCCCTATGTCAGGGTCAGATACGCCCTATGTCAGGGTCAGATACTCCCTATGTCAGGGTCAGATACTCCCTATGTCAGGGTCAGATACTCCCTATGTCAGGGTCAGATACTCCCTATGTCAGGGTCAGATACTCCCTATGTCAGGGTCAGATACTCCCTATGTCAGGGTCAGATACTCCCTATGTCAGGGTCAGATACTCCCTATGTCAGAGTCAGATACTCCCTATGTCAGAGTCAGATATGCCCTATGTCAGGGTCAGATACTCCCTATGTCAGGGTCAGATACTCCCTATGTCAGGGTCAGATACTCCCTATGTCAGGGTCAGATACTCCCTATGTCAGGGTCAGATACACCCTATGTCAGGGTTGAGAGATGAGTCTAAAGCACCTCCACCAACAAGTAGAGCAGATGGCCTTCAAACATTCATGACCGTTACTTCTACTTCAAGGAATTTAAATGTTTTATTATTCATATTTTAGTGAGGCAACAGTGTGCAAATTCATCTCCAATAAATAATATATTCATTGAAAGAACTAAAGTTAGTGAACATGGAATCAATAAGATAATTGGAATCGTAGCCAGCCATTAATGTAATTTTATTACAGAATCTGATGATGTAAATGTGTCATTTTACATTTGAGGAAAGACAGTAGAAACAATGAGTGTTGCTGAGATAAAGGGAAACACTGAGGTGGGGAAAATGAGCCAGAGTTCATCCATGAAGTCCTATTATTACTTCAAAACATTAACCCTTTTGTGGTCTTTGGGTCTGTGGGACCCATTTTCAATGTTTACTAAAAGAAAAATCATAAAATTATAATTTTTTTTAAACCTGAGACTCATTGGCCTTGGCTCATTTTCTGTGATGAACATGTAAAAGAACACATTTTCATTGAGTGCACACTGTGTACCCCCCTACACATTTATATTACATATGTGGTGTTCTGCTCCACTGGACCCGAGGCTAATAAAAGTGTGGAAAAATGTGTTTGTAGCTGAAAAGAAGTTAAAAACAATCAAAAATGTTTGCTGTGTGCCTTCACTCTGTCTTCCTCCTCCTCCCTGGGCCTGCTGTTTCAACATAGCACCAAGAACATGTCTGTCTCACAGCCTGTCTGCCTGTCTCCCGCTTTTCTCGCGATCTTTACCCTTTGTAGTGTGTGAAACTACTCAATGTCTTGCGGAAACATTGACAATGTTATTACAATACATTATTTCGATACATTGTAAAAAATGTAGTATATTCCTACACTATACCCTAGCCAGGTGCAAATTGGGGGAGGGACACAACAAATAAATAGCTTTGCATGTGTGGCTCCTTACCACAATCAATCAGTATGGCAAAAATAATCTCAGCTCAGAGGGCCTTAGAACATTTTTTTTTGCAGAGAGAGAAGCTAGTGTGGAAGGAGAGTCTTCCACTTTAAAAGATGAAGACATTTCCGAGTATGAGGGTCATGTCTCTGTCAATTCGGAGTCTGACAGTGACATGGAAGAAGAGGATGAGATTGACCCTCAGCCAGACCCAGGACCAGCCCGTCAGCAGCCAGCCCCAGGACCAGCCCGTCAACAGCCAGCCCCAGGACCAGCCCGTCAGCGACCAGCTCATCAGCAGCCTGCAGGAGGAGAACAATATGGATGTAAAAAAAATTGTGAAATTGAATGGTATTCTTACCTAAGGAATGAGCCACCCTGAATGGCTGCCACTGTGATACGGATGCAACCAGGGCCGACGCGGATGGCGGTTACTCATGTGCAGGACATAAAGTATTTTATTGAGCAGTTCATCCCAGACACCATCCAGAAATGTATTCTGGACTGCACTAATTTGGAGGGAAGGAGTGTTTTTGGAGAAAGATGAAAGGAGATGGACCAAAGTCATTTAAATGCATACGTTGGGGTTCTTTTCAGATCCAATAGGGACTCCACATAATCCCTGTGGGATGCAGAAACTGACAGAGAACTTTTCCGTGCAACAATGTCTCTGGAAAACTTCCACATTATTTTCTAGGATTATCCACTTCGATAACCAAGACACCAGACCAGCTCGGCTGCAGAGAGACAAGCTAGCTGCAATCAGGTCAGTATGGGACAAGTGGGTGGACCGCCTTCCCCTGTTTTACAACCCTGGGCCCAACGTTACTGTTGATGAGCAGCTTATGCCATTTAGGTAGCCGCTGCCCCTTCAGGCAGTACATACCGTCTAAACCTGCAAAATATGGAATCAAGATCTGGGCTGCCTGGATTTCGCTTCTTCGTATGCGTGGAACTTGCAAGTATATACAGGGAAGCCAGATGGAGGAGACCCTAAGAAGAACAAAGAGATGCGGGTTGTCTGGTAGTGACAAAGGGACTCCGTGGCCACAACATCGCATGTGATAACTTTTTTATTTCACACTAGCTGGGACAGGAGCTCCTCAATAGGAAGCTGATGATGGTAGGAACAGTACAAAAAAAACAAGCCAGATATCCCACCTCAGCTGTTGAATACATGGAATAGGCCTATCAATTCCTCTAAGTTTGTGTTCATGACCGACACGTCCCTAGTGTCCTACGTGCCAAAGAAAGGCAAAAATGTGGTACTCAAGAGTACGCTGCATAGGGATGGGAGAATCTGATGGCCAGGAACATCAAAAACCATAAATCATAATGGATTGCAATGCCACAAAAGCAGGAGTGGACAATTTAGACAAGCTTGTGACTAGCTAAAGTTGCAAAATAAGATGGCCAGTTGTGATATTCTTCAACCTCTTGGACATCTCGGCTTACAACGCGTTTGTCGTCTGGATGGCGTTGAACCCAGATTATAACAGAGGAAAGCTCTCAAGGAGCTGGTCAAGGCATTGGTAAGAGGCTCCCGAGTGCCTCAGCTGTCTAAGGGACTGCATCTCAGTGCTAGAGGCATTACTACAGACCCTGGTTCAAATCTGGGCTGTATCACATCCGGCCGTGATTGGGAGTCCCATAGGGCGGCGCACAATTGACCCAGCGTCGTCAGGGTTTGGCCGGGGTAGGCTGTTATTGAAAATACGAATTTGTTCTTAACAGACTTGCCTAGTTAAAAAAAGGTTACATTTCATTTAATAAATAAAAACAAATATATATATATACACATATACAGTTAAATTCGGAAGTTTACATACACATTAGCCAAATACATTTAAACTCAGTTTTTCACAATTCTTAACATTTAATGCTAGTAAAAATTCCCTGTTTTAGGTCAGTTAGGATCAGCACTTTATTTTAAGAATGTTAATTGTCAGAATAATAGTAGACAAAATGATTTATTTCAGCTTTTATTTCTTTCAACACATTCCCAGTGGTCAGAAGTTTATATACACTCAATTCGTATTTGGTAGCATTGCCTTTAAATTGTTTAACATGGGTCAAATGTTTCGGGTAGACTTCCACAAGCTTCCCACAATAAGTTGGGTGAATTTTGGCCCATTCCTCCTGACAGAACTGGTGTAACTGAGTCAGGTTTGTAGGCCTCCTTGCTCACACACGCTTTTTCACTTCTGCCCACAAATGTTCAATAGGATTGAGGTCAGGGCTTTGTGATGGCCACTCCAATACCTTGCCTTTGTTGTCCTTAAGCCATTTTGACACAACTTTGAAAGTATGCTTGGGGTCATTGTCCATTTGGAAGACCCATTTGCGACCAAGCTTTAACTTATTGACTGATGTCTTGAGATGTTGCTTCAATATATCCACATAATTTTCCCTCCTCATGATACCATCTATTTTGTGAAGTGCACCAGTCCCTCCTGCAGCAAAGCACCCCCAAACCATGATGCTGCCACCCCCATGTTTCACGGTTGGGATGGTGTTCTTCGGCTTGCAAGCCTCCCCCTTTTTCCTCCAAACATAACGATTGTAATTATGGACAAACAGTTCTATTTTTGTTTCATCAGACCAGAGCATATTTCTCCAAAAAGTACAATCTTTGTCCCCGTGCGCAGTTGCAAACCAATGTCTGGCTTTTTTATGTCGATATAGGACTCGTTTTACTATGGATATAGATACTTTTGTACCGGTTTCCTCCAGCATCTTCACAAGGTCCTTTGCTGTTGTTCTGGGATTGATTTGCACTTTTCGCAACAAAGTACGTTCATCTCTAGGAGACAGAACACGTCTCCTTCCTGAGCTGTATGACGGCTGCGTGGTCCAATGGAGTATATACTTGCGTATTATTGCTTGTACAGATGAACCTTCAGGCATTTGGTACCTTCAGGCATTTGGAAGTTGCCCCCAAGGATGAACCAGACTTGTGGAGGTCTACAATGTTTTTTTCTGAGGTCTTGGCTGATTTCCTTTGATTTTCCCATGATGTCAAGCAGAGGCACTGAGTTTCAAGTTAGGCCTTGAAATACATCCACAGGTACACCTCCAAATGACTCAAATGATGTCAATTAGCCTATCAGAAGCTTCTAAAGCCATGACATCCTTTTCTGGAATTTTCCAAGCTGTTTAAAGGCATAGTCAACTTAGTGTATATAAACTTCTGACCCACTGGAATTATGATACAGTGAATAAGTGAAATAATCTGTCTGTAAACAATTGTTGGAAAAATTACTTGTGTCATGCACAAAGTCCTAACCGACTTGCCACAACTATAGTTTGTTAACAAGAAATTTGTGGAGTGGTTGGAAAACGAGTTTTAATGACTCCAACCTAAGTGCATGTAAACTTCCGACTTCAACTGTGTATACAGTGGGGCGAAAAAGTATTTAGTCAGCCACCAATTGTGCAAGTTCTCCCACTTAAAAAGATGAGAGAGGCCTGTAATTTTCATCATAGGTACACTTCAACTATGACAGACAAAATGAGAAAAAAAAATCCAGAAAATCACATTGTAGGATTTTTAATGAATTTATTTGCAAATTGTGGAAAATATCTACTATCTTGACAACGCCTGCTTAACCCAGAAGCCAGCCGCACCAATGTGTCGGTGGAAACACCATGTCAGCATGCTTTGCGCTCGGCCCACCACAGGAGTCACGCTAGTGCGCGATGGGACAGGAACATTGCTGCCGGCCAAACCCTCCCCTAACCCGGATGACGCTGTGCCAATTTTGCGCCGCCCCACAGAGCCTGGACTCCAACCAGAATCTCTAGTGACCACTGCACCACTCGGGAGGCTCATAAACAATAATGTTACATTGAAGATATAAGTAAATACTGTGCAAGAGAAAACAGATTCTCAAATGGGCTAAGTGAATGTAACATTATATACCTCCATGGATATCACATCCACATGGTGCTGTGGTGAATATGAGGCTGGAGATGGCCATTGCCCTAATGGAAAGACAATAGATTAGCTAACTAGATGCCTAAAGGGTATTTTTCTCCTCTGAATGTAGCTAACTACATAGCTATAACGTTAGTCAATGTTGTTAGTTAGATCGCAAACATCTAGGCTAATGTTAGCAAGCTAGCTAGCTGAGAAACTCGGTTTGAAAGGACACAGTCAGATAGCAAACTAGCTAGCCAATTTAACCACATTTACCATCATTTAGCTAGCAACGTTTAAAGTTGATGTTTCTAGCTGGCTATCTAATGTAAAAATAGCTAGTTAACTAGGCTAGCTAACGTAGATAGCTTGCATTATTGTCCTTGTTGATGTTACACAAGCAAAACTACTCACAAATGAAGGAAAGCAATACAGTTACTTTGCATTCCAATCTGGTGCATGAACAGATGAGAAAAAAAAGAAAAAAAGTTAGCTAAGCTATCTAGAAAAAATTCCAGGCTAGCGAGTTTGTGCTTCGTCTATATCGTCGACTGAATGCTTGCCGCTAGTTTTATTTTTTTTAAATCACTTTTGTTTAACCAGGTTTGCCAGTTGAGAACAAGTTCTTATTTACAACTGCGACCTGGACAAGATAAAGCAAAGTAGTGTGACAAAAACAACAACACAGAGTTACACATAACCAAACATACAGTCAATAACACAAAATAAAGAACAATAGGAAAATATATGTACAGTGTGTGCAAATGTAGAAGAGTAGGGCGGTAATAATAATAATATTAGTAATAATATTGGGACGAGGTAGTGGGGTGTGCTATTTCCAGACTGGCTGTGTGCAGGTACAGTGATCGGTAAACTGCTCAGACAGCTGATGCTTAAAGTTTGAGAGGGTGATATAAGACTCCAGCTTCAGAGATTTTTGCAATTCGTTCCAGTCACTGGCAGCAGAGAACTGGAAGGAAAGGCGGCCAAAAGAAGTGTTGGCTTTGGGGATGACCAGTGCAATATACCTGCTGGAGCTCGTGCTACGGGTGGGTGTTGCTATGGTGACCAGTGAGCTGAGATAAGGCGGGGCTTTACACGGCAAAGACTTATAGATGACCTGGAGCCAGTGGGTTTGACGACGGATATGTAGTGAGAGCCAGCCAACGAGAGCATACAGGTCGCTGTGGTGGGTAGTATATGGGGCTTTGATGATAAAACGGATGGCACTGTGATAGACTACATCCAGTTTGCTGAGTAGAGCGTTGGAGACTATTTTGTAAATGACATCGCCGAAGTCAAGGATCGGTAGGATGGTCAGTTTTACGAGGGTATTTCGGCAGCATGAGTGTTGCGAAATAAGAAGCCAATTCTAGATTTAATTTTGGATTGGAGATGCTTAATGTGAGTCTGGAAGGAGAGTTTACAGTCTAACCAGAAGGCCATAGTGTATTATTGTTTGGGATTTCCAAACGTTCGGTGGTGAAAAATAATACAATTAAACTTTTCTTTAGTTCCAAAAGCATGTGGAATTGTATTTCCCAAAAGCTAGCTAGCTACTACTAGCTAGGCAGTATATAATAAGTTTGAAAACTCGATGGAGGATGGTTTGCACTAACTTTCGTTACCACAGCCACAAAGTCAAAAATGTCTATCATAAAAATCAATGAAAACAAACATTTGCTTTTGGGTATTCATTTAAGGTTAGGGTAAGGTTTAAAATCACAATTTAAGATTTTTTTTTTTTTTTAAATAGGCAGGGTTTATGACTGTGGATGTGGTAACTAATGACAACCATAGAGGATGGCAGCTGCTTAGAAGGTACTGTTGAGGTCTTTCCTCTTCTTCTGTGGTGTTTAAGAGCTGCCGCCACCTACTGTACGTTGTGATCAACACTTTTATTCAAGTGGGTGAGGCGGTTTAGGGAGTGATATTTACTGCCGGTAAGGAACCATTTGTATTGCCTCAATGGTAAAAAAGTAGGCTATTTTTGGGGGGGAAAAATCAATATATTATGAATCTTCTTAAACTGTAATGGATTAGATGTATGCCTATCACTTTATGTCATCGGCAATGATTGTAAATGGATTATGTCCACATTAAATTCAAATCACAACAAATGTAAGGTATTTATATTATAGAAACAACAAAAACAGCTTTGCAGCCTCTGGCTGACTGTGGTTATCTGGAAGGTGGCAGGCCGAATTTGAGATAAAGAAATTTCTTGCTATTGTCTTTCAAATTAACTCATGGCTAAATGGCTTGCCTAGGGCTTATATCTGTCCTCTGAGCGGAGGCTAAATATCAGAGATGCAAAAGCGGCCTGCCGAGGGCTTATAGTGGTCCTCTGAGTTAAGGCTACCCGCCACAGATGCAAATCATTTCCTTGAACGGAAAACTCCACTCGCTCGCTGGAGGTACTAATGTATAGCCTTGGGCGTAAATCCAGCGGAAAATAGCAAGCAGGAGGAAATGTTTACTAGATAAAAGCTAACATTTGGAATTGTTTTAAGATGGTCATACTATGGATAATTTAGCTATTTGATTTAGAATTTTAGGACCCATTTAGGTATGACATTTTATCAATTTAGAATAAGGCTGTAACATAACAAAATGTGGTAAAAGGGAAGGGGTCTGAATACTATGCACTGTAGAAGGCATTTAGCTCGCTTGGTATGCATGCATCACTGGGAATCACGAGGCTGGGTTTTCCTTTGTAATCCGGGATAGTTTGCAAGCCCTGCCACATCCGTCGAGTGTCAGGATTCATATCTTAGTCTTTGCCTGTTTGATGGCTCATTGGAGATCATAACTGAATTTCTTATAAGCGTCCGGATTAGTGTCTTGCTCCTTGAAAGCGGCAGCTCTAGCCTTTAACTCAGTGAGGATGTTGCCTGTAATCCATGGCTTCTGGTTGGGGTATGTACGTACGGTCACTATGGGGACGACGTCGGTGACTGATGTGGTAAACTTCTCCATGTTATCGGATGAATCCCTGAACTTATTCCAGTATGTTGCTAGCGAAACAGTATCTTAGCATCCGATTCATCAGACATATTCCGTATTCATCGTGTCACTGGTACTTCCTGTTTGAGTTTTTGCTTCTAAGCAGAAAGCAGGAGGATATAAATATGTTCTGATTTGCCGAAGGGAGGGTGAGAGAGGGCCTTGTATGTATTTCTGGAGTTAAAGGGATCTAGAGTTTTGTTGCCTTTAAACAGGTGACGTGTTGGTAAAAAATACGTATGCTGATGTTCCTGGAATGCAATTTGGGGTTTTAAGTGTTTGACTGACACAAAATAAGGGCTCATAAATTGGTGATACTTAAGCCAAGCGGAATTAATGACGTTACAGTCATTAGGTAAAGGTAATAGAAGGTGTGACTTAAACATTTCTCAGTATTCATTTTGACAGGCCCTCCTCACTCATCTAATCCTCCTGCCTGGTGTGAGCTTTACACAGTCTCACGCTGATCATCCAACCTGGTGTGATATTTACACACAGTCTCTATCTCACGCTGATCATCCTACCTGGTGTGATATTTACACACAGTCTCTATCTCACGCTGATCATCCTACCTGGTGTGATATTTACACAGTCTCACGCTGATCATCCTACCTGGTGTGAGATTTACACGATCTCTATCTCACGCTGATCATCCTACCTGGTATGAGATTTACACGGTCTCTATCTCACGCTGATCATCCTACCTGGTGTGAGATTTACACGGTCTCTATCTCACGCAGATCATCCTACCTGGTGTGAGATTTACACGGTCTCTATCTCACGCTGATCATCCTACCTGATGTGAGATTTACACACGGTCTCTATCTCACGATGATCATCCTACCTGGTGTGAGATTTACACACAGTCTCTATTTCACGCTGATCATCCTACCTGGTGTGAGATTTACACGATCTCTATCTCACGCTGATCATCCTACCTGGTGTGAGATTTACACACAGTCTCTATCTCACGCTGATCATCCTACCTGGTGTGAGATTTACACACAGTCTCTATCTCACGCTGATCATCCTACCTGGTGTGAGATTTACACGATCTCTATCTCATGCAGATCATCTTACCTGGTGTGAGATTTACACGGTCTCTATCTCACGCTGATCATCCTACCTGGTGTGAGATTTACACAGTCTCTATCTCACGCTGATCATCCTACCTGGTGTGAGATTTACATGGTCTCTTTCTCACACTGATCATCCTACCTGGTGTGAGATTTACACACATGCTCTATCTCACGCTGATCATCCTACCTGGTGTGAGATTTACACGATCTCTCTCACGCTGATCATCCTACCTGGTGTGAGATTTACACAGTCTCTATCTCACGATGATCATCCTACCTGGTGTGAGATTTACATGGTCTCTATCTCACGCTGATCATCCTACCTGGTGTGAGATTTACACACAGTCTCTATCTCACGCTGATCATCCTACCTGGTGTGAGATTTACACACATTCTCTATCTCACGCTGATCATCCTACCTGGTGTGAGATTTACACGATCTCTATCTCACTCTGATCATCCTACCTGGTGTGAGAATTATACATAGTCTATATCTCACTCTGATCATCCTACCTGGTGTGAGATTTACACGGTCTCTATCTCACGCTGATCATCCTACCTGGTGTGAGATTTACACGATCTCTACCTCACGCTGATCATCCTACCTGGTGTGAGATTTACACGGTCTCTATCTCACGCTGATCATCCTACCTAGTGTGAGATTTACACGATCTCTATCTCACGCTGATCATCCTACCTGGTGTGAGATTTATACACAGTCTATATCTCACGCTGATCATCCTACCTGGTGTGAGATTTACACAGTCTCTATCTCATGCTGATCATCCTACCTGGTGTGAGATTTACACAATCTCTATCTCACGCTGATCATCCTACCTGATGTGAGATTTACACAGTCTCTTTCTCACGCTGATCATCCTACCTGGTGTGAGATTTACACGATCTCTAACTCACGCTGATCATCCTACCTGATGTGAGATTTACACAATCTCTATCTCACGCTGATCACCCTACCTGGTGTGAGATTTACACGATCTCTAACTCACGCTGATCATCCTACCTGGTGTCTTATTCTTATATTTTTGACTTTTGATCTTGTCTTTTCCCCCTGAAGACCATGCGTGTGCTTTGTATGCTCCAGTAAGAGAGGATAAGCCACGCTTTCCGAGTTACACATATCAAGTGCTTAAGAAACCAAGAGCCACAAGGACTCTCTACATCCACTTTGAGTCTCCAAATTGGGATTTAGGAGGGTAAAAAAATATATATATAAAAATAGGCTTATTCTGAAGACATATCCTTGAGCTGACAAAGCAAATAGAATATTGTAAAATATGTTCGCTTTGTATTTAGCAGATGGTTCAGTTTCTTATATTACATGTTTTACTGAATGTACTTCAAAAGGAGTCAACATTAGCATTTTTTTTTTTATCTTGACAGGAAAAGGAATATCACATTTGTATTCCTTTCCTTCAAAATCAAGGATAGACAATATGATGTGCAGCATGCCCGAGAATCTTCTAATAATACAGTACAATGCAAAACAACATTATTATGCAAAAGCTTTCATCTGAAAATAGCAATTTTATTGAGAGTTTTATAAACCAACTCTCCAAAAACTCGAGACAGAAAGTTGCCTGTAAAAGATGTGGAACTGCATGCTATATGAATTGTCCATATTATGAGTAAAACTCTTGGGGCCAGTTTCCCTGACACAGATTAAGCCTAATCTCTACTGAAAATACTTTTCAGTCAAGGACTAGGCCTAATCTGTGTCCGGGAAATCGTCCTTTTGTGACCTAAGTGTTATGAACTAAGCGATCGGGGTTGCTATGGTGACTGGTGCAAGTTCAGTTCAACAACTGACTTGCTTATGACTCAACGTAGCCCCAAGACACAATGTACCAAAATCAACTGACTTGCTTATGACTCAACGTAGCCCCAAGACACAATGTACCAAAATCAACTGACTTGCTTATGACTCAACGTAGCCCCAAGACACAATGTACCAAAATCAACTGACTTGCTTATGACTCAACGTAGCCCCAAGACACAATGTACCAAAATCAACTGACTTGCTTATGACTCAACGTAGCCCCAAGACACAATGTACCAAAATCAACTGACTTGCTTATGACTCAACGTGGCCCCAAGACACAATGTACCAAAATCAACTGACTTGCTTATGACTCAACATAGCCCCAAGTCACAATGTACCAAAATCAACTGACTTGCTTATGACTCAACGTAGCCCCAAGTCACAATGTACCAAAATCAACTGACTTGCTTATGACTCAACGTGGCCCCAAGACACAATGTACCAAAATCAACTGACTTGCTTATGACTCAACGTGGCCCCAAGACACAATGTACCAAAATCAACTGACTTGCTTATGACTCAACGTAGCCCCAAGTCACAATGTACCAAAATCAACTGACTTGCTTATGACTCAACGTGGCCCCAAGACACAATGTACCAAAATCAACTGACTTGCGTATGACTCAACGTAGCCCCAAGACACAATGTACCAACATCAACTGACTTGCTTATGACTCAACGTGGCCCAAAGACACAATGTACCAAAATCAACTGACTTGCTTATGACTCAACGTAGCCCCAAGACACAATGTACCAAAATCAACTGACTTGCTTATGACTCAACGTAGCCCCAAGACACAATGTACCAACATCAACTGACTTGCTTATGACTCAACGTGGCCCAAAGACACAATGTACCAAAATCAACTGACTTGCTTATGACTCAACGTAGCCCCAAGACACAATGTACCAAAATCAACTGACTTGCTTATGACTCAACGTGGCCCAAAGACACAATGTACCAAAATCAACTGACTTGCTTATGACTCAACGTAGCCCCAAGACACAATGTACCAAAATCAACTGACTTGCTTATGACTCAACGTGGCCCAAAGACACAATGTACCAAAATCAACTGACTTGCTTATGACTCAACGTGGCCCCAAGACACAATGTACCAAAATCAACTGACTTGCTGATGACTCAACGTGGCCCCAAGACACAATGTACCAAAATCAACTGACTTGCTTATGACTCAACGTGGCCCCAAGACACAATGTACCAAAATCAACTCTTGATGATGGAGGCAGAGTCGGGTCAACGTAGTGCGTTAAATATTAAATGACTAACATGTCTTCCCCATCAATTTACCGTCGCTTCTCTTGCTTCAACAAACGATTGTCAGCACAACGCAAATGAATGACCTTCCGCCTTACAGTCGTTGACCTTCTTTCTCTACAGGTACAATACAATCTAGTCAAATCAGCCTTTTCTCTCATTGTGTGCGTCCTAAATGGCACCCTATTCCCTATATATAGTGCACTATGGACCTATGCGCCGTGGTCAAATGTAGTGCACTATATAGGGAATAGGGTATCCTTTGGAATGCACACTTTTTTTACCCTCTAGGTCTTCTCAGATTAGCTCTTTACAGTAATACATATATAGTATTTATCTCCTTCTGTTTACTGTCCCTACTGATCATAAGAACATGAATCAAGGTAGAACCCTTTTTGGTTCCAGGTAGAACCATTTTGGGTTCCATGTAGAACCCTCTACCTACAACCAAAAAAAAGGGTCCTTCAAAAGGTTTATCCTATGGCGACAGCCGAAGAGCCCTTTAAAGGTTCTAGATAGGATATATATATATTTTTTTAGAAGAGTGTGTAATGAACGCATTATGCCAAGAGTATCTCATGCTATTCATTCGGCTTCACTACCTGTCAAACATGACTCAGGGAAATATGCATAGTGTTGAAAGCCCTTGATTTGCATAGATGCAGTATGCAGTGTGGTGTTTTATATCTTTTGAGCACACTGCTATCAACTGAGTCATTAGGCCAAATTAGTGATGCTTGATATTCGGTGCCATCACTATCCAAGGTTCTGCCTTGTGGACATGAAACCTTATCATTACCAAGGAGAGCAGAGAAAACCCATATTAGCTAGTAGGTTGAACCATGGTTATAATTTAATATTAACCTTAGGAAAGGACCGATTTATTAATTAAACAATTATCTCAGTTCAAAGGACATTTCATTTTTCGCCCCGGCTAGTTTGTCTCCCTCTCGGTTGAGGGAATTGTCAATCGAATATGGCCGTGTGGATATGACTATCGATTTAGCATCTCACTCAGTGATGTATTGAAATATATACTCAAGTGGCCTCATTAGTGTGGAGCCAATGAAATGGGTGTCAGAAAGAGTGAAAGAGAGAGAGAGATGGGGAGAGAGAGAAAGAGAGAGACAGCTAGAGAGAAAGAGAGCAAGAGAGACAGAGCGAGACAGAGAGAGCGAGAGACAGAGCGAGAGAGAGAGCGAGAGAGAGAGAGCGAGAGAGCAAGAGAGCGAGAGCAAGAGAGAGAGAGAGAGCTAGAGAGAGAGAGAGAGAGAGACAGAGCTAGAGAGAGAGACAGAGCTAGAGAGAGAGAGAGACAGAGCTAGAGAGAGAGAGGGAGAGAGAGAGAGACAGAGCTAGAGAGAGAGAGAGAGAGCTAGAGAGAGAGAGAGAGAGAGAGAGAGCTAGAGAGAGAGAGAGAGAGAGACAGAGCTAGAGAGAGAGAGAGAGAGAGAGAGACAGAGCTAGAGAGAGAGAGAGAGATAGATAGCTAGAGAGAGAGAGAGAGAGAGACAGAGCTAGAGCGAGAGAGAGAGAGAGACAGAGCTAGAAAGAGAGAGAGAGAGAGAGAGAGAGAGAGAGAGAGAGAGAGAGAGAGAGAGAGAGAGAGAGAGCTAGAGAGAGAGAGAGCTAGAGAGAGAGAGCTAGAGAGAGAGAGAGCTAGAGAGAGAGAGAGAGAGAGAGAGACAGAGCTAGAGAGAGAAACAGAGCTAGAGAGAGAGAGAGAGACAGAGCTAGAGAGAGAGAGAGAGAGACAGAGCTAGAGAGAGAGAGAGACAGAGCTAGAGAGAGAGAGCGCCGTGAATAAAATATAGGAACCCACACCAGTCCTCTTCTCCCTTACCCTTCCCATCAACATGACGTTTGACTTTGGGAAATGTCCATGCAGATTTATTTTTCCTGAAACACAAGGTCAACTGAATGACAGATTGGAGGGTGCTTTGCCTCTGCATTTAGCCTTTTATCTGTTTAAATCGCTGCCTTAAGGCTGCAAATTGAGAAAACAGCCGGGGTCTCATTTCTAAAACCATTTGAGCATAATAAGTATGAGCCTTCCAATGGCATTTCTGTGTGGATCTGGGAGTGCAGAGGAGACTGATTGCAGACGCTGCCACTGAGCCATTATTGCAGACCCCCACAGTTCAGGGAATTACAAAGTTGCCTCTCCAGATACATCAGCTCTTTTTCATTCCTGGTATTATCATAACATGTGGATTTTGACATGCATTGCCATGATCTGTACCAAAGACAAGGGGTTGATCAAATGATCTATATTACTGTGACCTTCAACTATTTAACAGTGGAGTTGATTAAGCAAGTTAACAGAACACATCAACGTAGGTGTCTGCTAGAGAGTGTGCCATAATACACATGTCTATAAAACACAAGGTAAGGTTAATTATGGAAACTTAGTAAATAACCCTTTAGACCCACACATAATTCTAGAACACAGATTACTGAGTTTTGACAAAAATTTGCTTATTTCTCTAAGGTCTACAACAGAGAAGAATTATTTAAAATCTAAGAGAAAATTTGAAATACAAGTTTATCTATTTGCAAAGCAGAAAGACTGTACTTCAGCCATTACAATTGTAGGCCTGGAGCCTATAGGATTGTAGGGCTTCCGAGTGGCGCAGCGGTCTGAGGCACTGCATCTCAATGCTAGAGGCGTCACTACAGACACCCTGGTTTGAATCCAGGCTGTATCACATCCGGCCGTGATTGGGAGTCCCATAGGGCGGTGAACAATTGGCAAAGCGTCGTCCAGGTTTAGCCGGTGATGGCCGGTGATGGCCGTCAATGTAAATAAGAATATGTTCTTAACTGACTTGCCTAGTTAAATAAAGGTCACACACAACCCAGTAATGGAATGCCTGGAGCCTATAGGATTCCAGAACCCAGTAATGAAATGTCTGGAGCCTATAGGATTCCAGAACCCAGTAATGAAATGTCTGGAGCCTTTAGGATTCCAGAACCCAGTAATGAAATGTCTGGAGCCTTTAGGATTCCAGAACCCAGTAATGAAATGTCTGGAGCCTTTAGGATTCCAGAACCCAGTAATGAAATGTCTGGAGCCTATAGGATTCCAGAACCCAGTAATGAAATGTCTGGTGCCTATAGGATTCCAGAACCCAGTAATGAAATCTCTGGAGCCTATAGGATTCCAGAACCCTGAAATGAAATGTCTGGAAACTATACGATTCCAGAACCCAGTAATGAAATGTCTGGAGCCTATAGGATTCCAGAACCCAGTAATGAAATGTCTGGAGCCTATAGGATTCCAGAACCCTGAAATGAAATGTCTGGAGCCTATACAATTCCAGAACCCAGTAATGAAATGTCTGGAGCCTATAGGATTCCAGAACCCAGTAATGAAATGTCTGGAGCCTATAGGATTCCAGAACCCAGTAATGAAATGTCTAGCTAATACCCACACCAAAACCAGTGTTTTTTGGCAATATTGACACTAATCGATTTGTCTGTTGGAAGTTGTAGTAAATAATGTGCCTGATATATGTTCTAGTGTCAGTACCGAGTTAGCTACTCAGCTCATTTCCATTCACACATCTCTCACCTGGTGGAAGTTAGGACTTGATGATGGTTATTGGTCAGCCAAATGACCGCGGTCACCGTTTATAACCGTAAAACCAAAAAGGATGTGTGTAATTTTTTTTGAAGACACATTTTCTCCTCTCCTCCACTCCTGACTGCATGTGCTGCTGCTGCAGGAAGGGGGTGTGGGGTGGGGGGGGGGGGCATTGCCGAGGCAACCGAAGACTCGTTTTCTACAACAGCAGGCGTTGTACTTTCATGGTTTTATATAGACTTCTGTTTGCTGGATGCTAACTGCGTAGTTAATCTCAGCTATGTGTTAGCTGGTGCCACGAGTATGAAAGCAGCAACATAGTAATTAGCAACAACGTTGGTGGTTCGCCTTCAAAATAAAAGTATTGTGTTAAAACTGACGTAAACGGATACAGTTGTTGGATTTATCTGAAAATATGCTTAAAATAAATGATTGTCTTGCACATGGAACATTTAAAAGGTACATATATTAAAGAAGCATGGTCTGTCATGGTCATACTATGCTGTCAAAGCGGCAGGTAGCCTACTGCTTAGAGCGTTGGACTAGTTGCAAGGTTGCTAGATCGAATCCCCGAGCTGACAAGGTAAAAATCTGTCCCTCTGCCCCTGAACAAGGCAGTTAACCCACTGTTCCTGATAGGCCGTCATTGCAAATAAGAATTTGTTGTTAACTGACTTGCCTAGCTAAAAAAAAATGGTCCCTGCTTCTAAATGACATCTGTTGACCACAGCGAAATTTTTAATATAGCGATACATTTTCATATTGAACATGTCTAAAATACAGATGTTAAGTAGACAGGTGTAATTTGTGATATTTTGTGTTTTAAATGCAACCTTCCAAGTGCTTCCCAAATGCAACAATTCAACATTGGACCAAGTTGTCTCAACGATTTAAGGTTAGTTCCCTTAAATGACTTCTTCCCAAAGTACTGATGCTAGTCTTTCCCCCCATTCGGTTTTTGGTTTGGGTCAGCTGCTTACTGCATGGAGACAACCTTAGTTGATGTCCAATCCCCAATTTGTGTATTTCATTTCCAGTGGGTATGGTCCTCTGGAATATCTATTCTGCTTCATTTCTAGTGTCACTTGGATTATGAGAAAATTCACCATGTAGAATGGCAAGGCCAGGGCTTAGTGATATCTGACATCAGTCGAAATTAGAAGAGTTAACAAGCACATATACATGACTGAGACTGACTCTGCTTTCCAAATGGCACCCCTATTCCCTTTATAGGGCACTACTTTAGAGCCCTACCCATAGGGTCCCTTTTTAAAAGTAGTTCACTATAAAGTGTATACAGTGCAATTTAGGACGCAAGCCTGAGACTGGAAGCTGCTGTGATTTATCCCCTCGTGTCGCCACGGAGCCTCTGACCTGGATTTGTTTGTTATCACTGTACATGATTCCAGACTAGCCCAGAGAGTCTCACTCTGCTGGGTTATTCATGTTAATGGTAGCCTTGGTCTGTGTGGGACTTTAACAGCTAGCATTTGGTGCTGGCTTTATCATTAGACACACATTCTTCTGTAAAACACATGCTTAGAGGAGCAGAATAATTATTTGGCCAACTCCTCCTTTGGTGCTAATTAGTCTATTTAAGGCAGACTGACTCGTAGTAGTACCACTATGGCACAATTGATGATGTAGATTCCTTGTGGTTCCTGTTAGTGCTTGATGGAGAATCCCAGCATGTTATGATGTCACTCTGAATAACCCCTAGCTCCCTTCTACATACCCTTGTGTAGTGTACATACATCTGAATGTGTTTAGTCACTCCCTCCAGGTTTCCCCCTCTAGCTCTGGAATTCAAAACTGGCAACCCTCCAGAAAATTACCAGCCCAATTCTCTAACCTTGAGGTTACTGCCACTCCCAAGTCAACATTTCTTACAGCACAGAGCCAATGGTCCCGGTAAGCTGACCCTTCTGGGCATGCCCTCTATGGGGCTATAGTGAGCTGTTGTTAATCATTTACTCTATAGGGCTATAGTGAACTGTTGTTAATCATTTACTCTATAGGGCTATAGTGAACTGTTGTTAATCATTTACTCTATAGGGTTATAGTGAACTGTTGTTACTCATTTACTCTATAGGGCTATAGTGAACTGTTGTTAATCATTTACTCTATAGGGCTATAGTGAACTGTTGTTAATCATTTACTCTATAGGGCTATAGTGAACTGTTGTTAATCATTTACTCTATAGGGCTATAGTGAACTGTTGTTAATCATTTACTCTATAGGGCTATAGTGAACTGTTGTTAATCATTTACTCTATAGGGCTATAGTGAACTGTTGTTAATCATTTACTCTATAGGGCTATAGTGAGCTGTTGTTAATCATTTACTCTATAGGGCTATAGTGAACTGTTGTTAATCATTTACTCTATAGGGCTATAGTGAACTGTTGTTAATCATTTACTCTATAGGGCTATAGTGAACTGTTGTTAATCATTTACTCTATAGGGTTATAGTGAACTGTTGTTAATCATTTACTCTATAGGGCTATAGTGAACTGTTGTTAATCATTTACTCTATAGGGCTATAGTGAACTGTTGTTAATCATTTACTCTATAGGGCTATAGTGAACTGTTGTTAATCATTTACTCTATAGGGCTATAGTGAACTGTTGTTAATCATTTACTCTATAGGGCTATAGGGAGCTGTTGTTAATCATTTACTCTATAGGGCTATAGTGAGCTGTTGTTACTCATTTACTCTATAGGGCTATAGTGAACTGTTGTTACTCATTTACTCTATAGGGCTATAGTGAACTGTTGTTAATCATTTACTCTATAGGGCTATAGGGAGCTGTTGTTACTCATTTACTCTATATGGCTATAGTGAACTGTTGTTAATCATTTACTCTATAGGGCTATAGGGAGCTGTTGTTAATCATTTACTCTATAGGGCTATAGTGAACTGTTGTTAATCATTTACTCTATAGGGCTATAGTGAACTGTTGTTACTCATTTACTCTATAGGGCTATAGTGAACTGTTGTTAATCATTTACTCTATAGGGCTATAGTGAACTGTTGTTAATCATTTACTCTATAGGGCTATAGGGAGCTGTTGTTAATCATTTACTCTATAGGGCTATAGTGAACTGTTGTTAATCATTTACTCTATAGGACTATAGGGAGCTGTTGTTACTCATTTACTCTATAGGGCTATAGTGAACTGTTGTTAATCATTTACTCTATAGGGCTATAGGGAGCTGTTGTTAATCATTTACTCTATAGGGCTATAGTGAACTGTTGTTACTCATTTACTCTATAGGGCTATAGTGAACTGTTGTTAATCATTTACTCTATAGGGCTATAGGGAGCTGTTGTTACTCATTTACTCTATAGGGCTATAGTGAACTGTTGTTAATCATTTACTCTATAGGGCTATAGTGAACTGTTGTTAATCATTTACTCTATAGGGCTATAGGGAGCTGTTGTTAATCATTTACTCTATAGGGCTATAGTGAACTGTTGTTAATCATTTACTCTATAGGGCTATAGGGAGCTGTTGTTACTCATTTACTCTATAGGGCTATAGTGAACTGTTGTTACTCATTTACTCTATAGGGCTATAGTGGGCTGTTGTTAATCATTTACTCTATAGGGTTATAGTGAGCTGTTGTTACTCATTTACTCTATAGGGCTATAGTGAGCTGTTGTTACTCATTTACTCTATAGGGCTATAGTGAACTGTTGTTAATCATTTACTCTATAGGGCTATAGTGGGCTGTTGTTAATCATTTACTCTATAGGGCTATAGTGAACTGTTTCACATTAAAACTGAGATCACTGAATTTATTTAATGCTTCAGCAAAATCTCTTTCGACTGGCCTTACCTCGACAAATTAGAGAGTCTGTCTGTCTGTCTGTCTGTCTGTCTGTCTGTCTGTCTGTCTGTCTGTCTGTCTGTCTGTCTGTCTGTCTGTCTGTCTGTCTGTCTGTCTGTCTGTCTGTCTGCCATCCCTGTCTGTCTGCCATCCCTGTCTGTCTGTCTTAAACTTGCTTTCAATGAAAATGACAGATTTATAGCACACGTTTTCTATGTGAATTTGGTCGGGTTGCCTAAAAAGTTACATGTTGCAGCTTAACAATTCAAAGACGTCAGTGTCAAACACAATTTTGTGTGGTGATTCATGGCACCACTCTGTAAACTGTTAAATGTGCAAGACACCTGGGTTGCCAATATTTACATCACATCTGTAGTCATCTGTATTTAAAGTACACAAAGTTCAACTCTCTAGTTTTCTCCAGTAGACCTGCATACTAGGGGAAATTACATCTGCATTACCACCTTAGCAAGGTTACATGTTGTGTTCTAGGTCTACATTTTGAACTCTCGTTTGGCGTTAACTGTTTCTGAAAGATCGGAGCAGCCAAGAAATTCAGGAGACATTGTCATTTCCCTGACACATACGTTGGCAACTCCCCCTGGGTGTAGATTCTAGTCAAGGCAAATGTGCCCTCAACAATCTCAATGTCGACTGTGATTTTGTCACCGGGTAGCTAAATCCAGCGTACCCATTTTGGATACAAATGACGACGCTATTCCACTACGCTGAGAGCACAAGGGATGGGCACATCAGGTTAACAAAACGTTTAAAAAATAAATTGTTTTCACAGATGGGTGAAAATGTGACTGCATAAACTTTCCAAAATGAAAGAGAAGATGCAAGAACGCCCCAGGATTTTTGATATTAAACTGTTTACTAGAGTTTTGATAGGGTCACAATACAATCATTCTAGAATGTTTGGCTAGAACCACATTGTAGATGCTTGATGGCAATACATGTTGTAGTCACCACCATCCTTCCTTAGGCATCAATGATGTGGGTATAGCAGAGTTGTATTGCTTTCATAGTTTTTTTTGCCATTTACACACTGTATTTCCTACATAGAACTCACATTACCATTAGTTGCTTTGAATTTTAGCCAGTTTTGTTTTATAAAAAGTAATTGCTCTAACCCTCCACCTGTAAATTAGGATGCTTACTTAGCCTGGTTACTGGAGGAGTTAATTTCACCCTGCCGTCTGCAAAGGAGGTCAATCCACTGATTTCTATGCCAATTGAAAAAGAAAAAACAAGAAAAAACAAGAAGACATCAGTAATGTGCTCACATTCTGTTAATCTGGATTCAGGCCATGATTTTCATTTAGTCCAACAAAGATAACCAAACTGTCAGCTATGTTGCAGTTCCCACATTTAATCTCCGCCTGCAGTCAATAATCAGCCTGAAACCCCAAAAACCTTTGTCAGTTGGTAATCTTGTATTGAAGACATTCGGATGCTGCCTGCTGAATTTTGCATCAGGCTATGATAATCCAGACAGGGCATAGTAGAGGGAAAATGTGATTCATTATTGCATTTGTATTATTAAAAATGACAAATATAAGATTAAATTAATACTTTTTTAGATATTTTTCAAGTTTGCTGATGGAGATCAATTGTACCATGTTCAGTATATGGTTATGTAAAGTATTGACGTACTTTTTGCAGCCTATGATCCTACGCCTTATGGAAGTACAATATGAAGAAGACAGACATTCATGTAATCTGTTTATCAGAGTACACAATCACTATTCACTATACATGATACTGTGTCGTTGTACAAGCACCTGTATACAAAGCATAATGTGATAGAGGTCTGTGTGAAACATTCCAGTACGCCCTACACATCTTAAATTGGACAATATGAGGTCTCATTAATGACGTACCCCTTCTGTGATTATAATGAATCACACACTGACTGATTGGAGGGTCACTGCTGACAATCTCCTAGGTGATTATATTAGAGAGGGCCTTCACATTTAAATGAAAAATCCTAAATGACTTCCCGTTTGCTATTTGCTTTCACACCGGCGCATGCACTGCAGGATATGCCAGGGCATGCTCAAACAGAGGACAGGCAAAAAAAAAGCTTGATTAAAGTTTATCTTTCAGGGCAATAAGTCTACCGGCACTCATTATGGCTTGTCAGATTGTAAATGGTCTCGGGGAGAAATTATGCGGTCTCACACACATGTTAAAGGGCCCTGATTTACTTCAATCAGTCTCAGCTCAATGTAAACCTGTGTTTATTCCTGGGTGTCTGATCAGTTTGACTAACCCTTTAGACTAGTGGGAATCGGCCTTTATGGAGGGATAAATGGAAATGTTTCTTACAGAAGAAATATAAAAAGCGCATGCGTAACCATGGTAGCAATTGAAAAGGAACAGTTTAGAGATAATGGGACAAGTATTAGATCAAAAAAGGTGAGAGGACACAACAGTTCACCTGACGCTAGACTGAATCCAAACATTTCCCTGTTGATTTGATGGGCATTTCACATTTACTGTCCTTTATGAAAATACTCTGGATTCTTTCAGTAACCTGACTATTCCTGGTAAATGTGGGGTGTAGGTGCAACATAAGACAAAACAAGGGTTTGAGTGAGAGGACTAACTGGAGTCTCCAAGTGGCCACACACACACACACACACACCTCTCCAAAGTGTGCACAGTTCCTAAGCAATTTCAATGCACTTTTATGACTCAAAGAAGATTCTTCAACTATGAGGTGCTTTAAAGAGCTCTCCTGGCGGTGGCTTTGAACAGCTAGAACAATCACACAATTACTGTTGTTGTTAATGCAATCCAGACACTGGCCATTATACATTACAATCTGGGTCAGGTGGGCATGAATTGAAAGCTTGTTCTATTTCAAACATGACACGCTTTGTTATAGATAGGATCTCACAGGGTCATGCTTTCACGACGCCTTTCAAAGAAACAGATCGTAATTTTGGTATGCATAGAAAGGACTCGTGAGTGCATTCGGGTGCCTGTGTTGTGGTGAATTACAATAAACAAACACAGGCGTACATTACTTATCACATGTTTTAAGACATATCATACTATGTTTTATGGTATTTATTCAAAACGAAATATGAGATAATCACAATTGATTTTTTTGGGGGGGGGGGGGGGGGTTGACAGGCAGTAGCTGCCAGGCCATTTCCCTCCAGAAATACACCTGTACAGACTGTCTGAGGAACTACTCAGCGTAACTCTCTCTCTGTGGACCCAACTTGAACCATTCATAGGATAGACCCCTGCCGTTTGCACACTGCACTGGCAGTATTTGCTCTCATAGATTTATTCTCCAATGTAATACTTATGGTAGCACACACATAATGTTTGGCCTGGGGAGCTGGCTGACACACGTCTTTCACAGCTCAGGCAGTTGAAACGGCTTACAAGGCTGTTCCATGTGTTCTTAAGTATTACCTCACAAGATGGAAAACAGCGATTAGTCTAGTGCACTGTGAAAATGTGCTGTACTGTGAAGGCCCTAAGGCTGCTCAATAAAACAAACAAACAATGGGGTACGTGCAGAGATTATCACTCCTATAGCCTTAAGGGACAGAGTACAATATGTTGAACAAATGTTTAGTAAACAAGCCAAGCCAAGAAACCAGTGTGGTTGTGGATGATTGAATTTAAGTGAATATGAAGAAATATATGGGCAATGCTGATGGGTCCTATTGTAGTGAAATGTTAAGACTGCTATGCCCAGTTGACTTTAAAAGGCATACCATTTAGAGTTGCATTATACAGTACATTACTAGTGTTTCAAAATGTATGACTGTCCATTCTGCATTTGTAACTACCACTGACTGTAGGCTATCTCTTCAGTACAAGGGATAGGTCTAGGGCCAGTTTCCTGAACACTGATCATGCTTTTTAGTTCATGACCAGGTTTGGGTCCGTGAAACCTGCCCTTAGAGTTCAGTCATCACAGTCACACGAACCTTTTCCATGTGACTAATAGGCCAGACTTCCACTTAGGTCCAACGTCCAATGTTTTCCTAACGACGCAAACATAACCCTTGATACTTTGACAAACTAAAACATCCTAGCATCACAGTAGTGTACTATCCCACCCTTGTTATCACAACATTCAATGTTCCACAAAGGCAACTCTATGAGATGTTGAATAGGACACGTTCCCTTATATTGTGAAGTCAACTGGTGTACAGTTGTAGAATTTAAATCAGGCAATGAATATGGAACACTCCATTTCGAATTTCCGTTCGGTAAAGCAGCTTGTCAATCACAACATCAGTATTCCACTTTTGCTTCACAGGACTAAAATACAGAATTCAGAAATATGATAAATTTGGCATCAATCCTCTGACAGCTATAGTGAAGCTCCACTGCGCTGACCTGCTAACTGTGTATTGCATGTAGGAGACGTTCTGAACCACTGCCCGTAGACAGACATACACATATACAAGGGAATCTGGAAGGTTCGACACACAGACACAATGAACCAAGCATGCGTTCAACTAAATCCCTCAAACTGGAGGGATTGTGATTTGGAGCTGGTTTTCTACTAGTCAGAGATGTGATTTATTTTCAAGATCAGTAAGAATATACATATATATATATATATATATATATATATATATATATATATATATATATATATTGGTATCAGGGTATGTACAGCATATAATTCTACACAGAGACAGAGGTCAACGGAAAGCGTTCCCTTGCTAATGAGCATGACTGCTGGAAGTCTGGTGTAGTATTTGTTTATGAGAAACATTGTTTTGTTTTACGTCATGCCATTACGCTATAATTAATAGAAATGAACGGGAAACAATATCTTAATGAATAATCTGCTTGCATTGCGTACAACTAGCCGTGCCTAGTGGCTGGGTCTGCAGGTCTGTGAGAGTGGGTCGTTATGCTAGCCGTGTCTAGTGGCTGGGTCTGCAGGTCTGTGAGAGTGGGTCGTTATGCTAGCCGTGCCTAGTGGCTGGGTCTGCAGGTCTGTGAGAGTGGGTCGTTATGCTAGCCGTGTCTAGTGGCTGGGTCTGCAGGTCTGTGAGAGTGGGTCGTTATGCTAGCCATGCCTAGTGGCTGGGTCTGCAGGTCTGTGAGAGTGGGTCGTTATGCTAGCCGTGCCTAGTGGCTGGGTCTGCAGGTCTGTGAGAGTGGGTCGTTATGCTAGCCGTGTCTAGTGGCTGGGTCTGCAGGTCTGTGAGAGTGGGTCGTTATGCTAGCCGTGCCTAGTGGCTGGGTCTGCAGGTCTGTGAGAGTGGGTCGTTATGCTAGCCGTGCCTAGTGGCTGGGTCTGCAGGTCTGTGAGAGTGGGTCGTTATGCTAGCCGTGCCTAGTGGCTGGGTCTGCAGGTCTGTGAGAGTGGGTCGTTATGCTAGCCGTGTCTAACGGCTTGGTCTGCAGGTCTGTGAGAGTGGGTCGTTATGCTAGCCATGCCTAGTGGCTGGGTCTGCAGGTCTGTGAGAGTGGGTCGTTATGCTAGCCGTGTCTAGTGGCTGGGTCTGCAGGTCTGTGAGAGTGGGTCGTTATGCTAGCCATGCCTAGTGGCTGGGTCTGCAGGTCTGTGAGAGTGGGTCGTTATGCTAGCCGTGCCTAGTGGCTGGGTCTGCAGGTCTGTGAGAGTGGGTCGTTATGCTAGCCGTGTCTAACGGCTGGGTCTGCAGGTCTGTGAGAGTGGGTCGTTATGCTAGCCGTGCCTAGTGGCTGGGTCTGCAGGTCTGTGAGAGTGGGTCGTTATGCTAGCCATGTCTAGTGGCTGGGTCTGCAGGTCTGTGAGAGTGGGTCGTTATGCTAGCCATGCCTAGTGGCTGGGTCTGCAGGTCTGTGAGAGTGGGTCGTTATGCTAGCCGTGTCTAGTGGCTGGGTCTGCAGGTCTGTGAGAGTGGGTCGTTATGCTAGCCATGCCTAGTGGCTGGGTCTGCAGGTCTGTGAGAGTGGGTCGTTATGCTAGCCATGTCTAGTGGCTGGGTCTGCAGGTCTGTGAGAGTGGGTCGTTATGCTAGCCATGCCTAGTGGCTGGGTCTGCAGGTCTGTGAGAGTGGGTCGTTATGCTAGCCGTGTCTAGTGGCTGGGTCTGCAGGTCTGTGAGAGTGGGTCGTTATGCTAGCCGTGTCTAGTGGCTGGGTCTGCAGGTCTGTGAGAGTGGGTCGTTATGCTAGCCGTGTCTAGTGGCTGGGTCTGCAGGTCTGTGAGAGTGGGTCGTTATGCTAGCGATGTCCAGTGGCTGGGTCTGCAGGTCTGTCAGAGTGAGTCGTTGTGCTAGCCGTGTCCAACGGCTGGGTCTGTGAGAGTGGTTCGTTGTGTTAGCCGTGTCTAACGGCTGGGTCTGTGAGAGTGGGTCGTTGTGTTAGCCGTGTCTAGTGGCTGGGTCTGCAGGTCTGTGAGAGTGGGTCGTTATGCTAGCCATGTCTAGTGGCTGGGTCTGCAGGTCTGTGAGAGTGGGTCGTTATGCTAGCCGTGTCTAACGGCTGGGTCAGCAGGTCTGTGAGAGTGGATCGTTGTGCTAGCCACGTCTAGAGGCTGGGTCTGCAGGTCTGTGAGAGTGGATCGTTATGTTAGCCGTGTCTAACGGCTGGGTCTGTGAGAGTGGGTCGTTATGCTAGCCGTGTCTAACGGCTGGGTCTGTGAGAGTGGTTCGTTATGCTAGCCATGTCTAACGGCTGGGTCTGTGAGAGTGGGTCGTTATGCTAGCCGTGTCTAGTGGCTGGGTCTGCAGGTCTGTGAGAGTGGGTCGTTGTGCTAGCCATATATAGAGGCTGGGTCAGCAGGTCTGTGAGAGTGAGTCGTTGTGCTAGCCACGTCTAGAGGCTGGGTCAGCAGGTCTGTGAGAGTGAGTCGTTATGCTAGCCACGTCTAGAGGCTGGGTCAGCAGGTCTGTGAGAGTGAGTCGTTGTGCTAGCCACGTATTGAGGCTGGGTCAGCAGGTCTGTGAGAGTGAGTCGTTGTGCTAGCCACGTCTAGAGGCTGGGTCAGCAGGTCTGTGAGAGTGAGTCGTTATGCTAGCCACGTCTAGAGGCTGGGTCAGCAGGTCTGTGAGAGTGAGTCATTGTGCTAGCCACGTATTGAGGCTGGGTCAGCAGGTCTGTGAGAGTGAGTCGTTGTGCTAGCCACGTCTAGAGGCTGGGTCAGCAGGTCTGTGAGAGTGAGTCGTTATGCTAGCCACGTCTAGAGGCTGGGTCAGCAGGTCTGTGAGAGTGAGTCGTTGTGCTAGCCACGTCTAGAGGCTGGGTCAGCAGGTCTGTGAGAGTGAGTCGTTGTGCTAGCCACGTCTAGAGGCTGGGTCAGCAGGTCAAAAATACAGTAGGCCAGTATTCTGTTCCCATTGGATCCCCCAATAATTAGAATCATTCCATATCCTGCAAACTCAGCCTGACCTGTTTTTGCAGGAGGAGAACTAAGTCTGTAGGTTGTTCTTGGGATGTGTCCAATCCAATTGACTGGATAGGAAGTGACAGAGGCATAAAAACTTGGAGTACCACGGCTGCAGATTCCAAACCTCTAATTAGCACATTCCCAGGAGACTGTGATGTGTGGTAAGTCTGCTGATATCACTGGTGGTGCTTTAGCTATGTCCATGACTTCCTATCTGAAACTGGGTCAACACTGGATTCAACTTTTATATTGTTCTTTTAAAATGAAATAAATCGTGTTTTTTATTGTACTTTACTACCATAAAGGCAGTGCCGAAGCCTAATAAGGAACAAAATGAGTTGTTTTACTTTCCTTTGTTATCCCATCAACAGGCAAATGGAGATGCAGGCTTCTGCTTATACCCCAACATTTGAAAAGTGTAACATATTGATTAACTGAGTGAAATTAAATAATTGGCACACGTCTGATACAAGGCTTTATCGCAGAGATATGGCTAATTCTAAAAAGCAATCAAACAGTAATTGTTCCACTTCTTGAACACATAAAAAAAAAAAAAAAAAGCTACAACGATTATGTATTCGTTAATTCATTCCAATAAAGCCATCTGTTTAATTAAAATGGCGGGCTTCATGACCGTGTGCCAAGCAACAAATACCTGTCTGGATTGCATGCCCCTTGATTGCTCTGTGGATTTATGATTTTCTATGGACACATTTGAACATTTCTTAAGTGGTATTTCACTTGTGACTCTCTCTGACTCTCTCTCTGACTCGCTCTCTCTCCCTGACTCTCTCTCTGACTCGCTCTCTCTCCCTGACTCTCTCTCTGACTCGCTCTCTCTCCCTGACTCGTTCTCTCTCTCTGACTCGTTCTCTCTCCCTGACTCTCTCTCTGACTCGTTCTCTCTCCGACTCGTTCTCTCTCCCTGACTCTCTCTCTGACTCGTTCTCTCTCCCTGACTCTCTCTCTGACTCGCTCTCTCTCCCTGACTCTCTCTCTCTTTCCCTCCCTCCAAATGTCTTGTGATGTATTCAGGGCTGCCATGGTTAGTTCCAGCTAAGGCTTTGGACATGACTTGGAGATGCTCCTCGCCCCGTTGGAGATTATCCTTTACCCTTGAGTGGGGTCCTTCAGCGGGATTTTCATTGAAACCTTTCCTTGTGGGACAGGTTTTGCTTCAAAACCTTTCCTTGAGGGAAACACATTTAGCTTGAAAACTTTTTCTTCAGGGACACAGATTTTGTTGAGTTTAATACCACGACTTTGACAAACACAGGCTTTCCTTCAGTTGATGCTGTGTCCTTCAGTTGATGCTGTGTCCTTCAGTTGATGCCGTGTCCTTCAGTTGATGCCGTGTCCTTCAGTTGATGCCGTGTCCTTCAGTTGATGCCGTGTCCTTCAGTTGATGCCGTGTCCTTCAGTTGATGCCGTGTCCTTCAGTTGATGCCGTGTCCTTCAGTTGATGCCGTGTCCTTCAGTTGATGCCGTGTCCTTCAGTTGATGCCGTGTCCTTCAGTTGATGCCGTGTCCTTCAGTTGATGCCGTGTCCTTCAGTTGATGCCGTGTACTTCAGTTGATGCCGTGTCCTTCAGTTGATGCCGTGTCCTTCAGTTGATGCCGTGTCCTTCAGTTGATGCCGTGTCCTTCAGTTGATGCCGTGTCCTTCAGTTGATGCCGTGTCCTTCAGTTGCTGCCGTGTCCTTCAGTTGCTGCCGTGTCCTTCAGTTGATGCCGTGTCCTTCAGTTGATGCCGTGTCCTTCAGTTGATGCCGTGTCCTTCAGTTGATGCCGTGTCCTTCAGTTGATGCCGTGTCCTTCAGTTGATGCCGTGTCCTTCAGTTGATGCCGTGTCCTTCAGTTGATGCCGTGTCCTTCAGTTGATGCCGTGTCCTTCAGTTGATGCCGTGTCCTTCAGTTGATGCCGTGTCCTTCAGTTGCTGCCGTGTCCTTCAGTTGATGCTGTGTCCTTCAGTTGATGCTGTAGCTTATATATTACATTAGTGTGTTTACCACAATGATACCCTTTGATTTGAGTTCTTTGATTTACCACACATGTATTAGAATTGAAGTTGTTTGGTCCTGTTCAAAGGGATACAACATAAATCAATCATTAGTAAAAACCCCTGCTGCTTGCCATTTTAAGTATGATAGATAAAAAAATAAAAAATAAACCTAACTAGGCAAGTCAGTTAAGAAGAAATTCTTATTTACAATGACGGCCTACTGGGGAACCGTGGGTTAACTGCCTTGTTCAGGGGCAGAACGACAGATTTTTACCTTGTCAGCTCGTGGATTCGATCCACGCAACCTTTCTGTTACTAGTCCAACACTCTAACCACTAGGCTACCTGCTGTTTATCACACATAAAAATAAAATATATATATTTTTTAACCACATAAAAGTAGAACGTATCAATGTGAATAGTACGATGCAATTTAACATATATAAAGCTTCATAAAACTCTTTGGAAGTTAAAAACAGACAAAACGTTCCAACCAGTGAAATATGGAACCACAAAGCTATGCACCTTCCTGTGTTTCACTAATGGCAGTTCACACGGTCTTATAGCAGTTGTCTAGGTTGTCTCCTGTTCTGACAGTAATACTAATCCTTGGTGTCAAGCCAATTCAACTTACTGTCCACATCACAGAAAAGGAACTGGAAATATTTTCTCGTAACACAAATGGAGGTGCTGCAGTGTTCAGCTCATCATACTTGAGCTGTGTTTAAATATTCACGTCTTTGCCTCTAGACAGGGAGGCTGTTTTTTGTGGGGGGTGGGGGGTTTACATCACTGCAGCTGAATCTAGAACCAGTCTACCCCTGCTGAATGGTATCTTCCCCTGTGAGAGGCAAAATGGAAAATTAAAGTGTACATGAAACTCAAATACTCTCCGGGTTTTGTCAGTGGGGTACTGACTTGAAGAAGACAGGGGAAAATACAAAGAATATGCAACAGCTATGTGCACTAGCTGCTCTCACATGGATCTAACTGCTGCCTCTGCCTCGCTTCTAAAGCCAATTTTTAATGTGCATCAATCTGTGCAATCTCCAAAGAGTCTCCCAACCAGAATGATGAATAAATGGGTGCGTCTGACAGAGCATTCATAGTCAAGATCAAAGGAGTGTGAGATAATTAACAGTAGACTAATTGGTACCCACCCCAAGTTTTCATCAGATATGAAATAGACTGCAACTTTGCTTGATATTAATTGGATGAGAATGTGCATGAAATATGAATCTCTCAGTATTAGTACACTAACACACTGCAAAGTACCTGGAAACAATCTACCAGCTTTCACTCACCACAGCATATGTTCTAGGCTTCACCTTAAGAAGTAAACATGCTGTACTTTTTTTTTTCCTGGCAAGCATCGCTGTGTTATTATTCATTTAGAAGTGTCTCAAAAATAGCTATATGGTGGCAGACTCAAAATACGGATGCACATCCAAGATGAGTCAGAGAGATTGTTGTTGTTGTTGATAATGCTTATCTTGGTTATTTTTTTCTTCTTCACTATGATAGTATTCACATCCATACAGTAGAAAACACAGTAGGAACATTGTTTTGTGGACCTAAGGGCTTTAACTACCCAAGCAAAACTAAAAGCGTTGGCTTATTCGTTTAACACCGTCTTGTGACATGCAGATGACCTTACTTAAAACCTCTCTAGGGTATGTGGGACGGTAGCGTCTCACCTCGTCAACAGCCAGTGAAACTGCAGGGCGCCAAATTCAAAACAACAGAAATCCCATAATTAAAATTCCTCAAACGTACATGTATTTTACACCATTTTAAAGATACACTTGTTGTAAATCCAGCCGCAGTGTCCGATTTCAAAAAGGCTTTACGACGAAAGCAAACCAAACGATTATGCTAGGTCAGAGCCAAGTCACAGAAAAACACAGCCATTTTTCCAGCCAAAGAGAGGAGTCACAAAAAGCAGAAATAGAGATAAAATGAATCACTAACCTTTGATGATCTTCATCAGATGACACTCATAGGACTTCATGTTACACAATACATGTATGTTTTGTTCGGTAAAGTTCATATTTATATCCAAAAATCTGAGTTTACATTGGCACGTTATTTTCAGGAGTTCCAAAACATCCGGTGTTTTTGCAGAGAGCCACATCAATTTACAGAAATAGTCATCATAAATGTTGATGAAAATACAAGTGTTATACATGGGATTTTAGATCCACTTCTCCTTAATGCAACCGCTGTGTCAGATTTCAAAAAAACTTTACGGAAAAAGCAAACCATGCAATTATCTGAGTACGGCGCTCAGACGACAAATCAACCCAAAGAGATAGCCGCCATGTTGGAGTCAACAGAAGTCAGAAATTGCATTATAAATATTCACTTACCTTTGAGGATCTTCATCAGAATGCACTCCCAGGAATCCCAGTTCCACAATAAATGTTTGTTTTGTTCGATAATGTCCATCATTTATGTCCAAATTCCTCCTTGTTGTTCGCGCGTTCAGTACACAATCTAAACTCACGACGCGGGGGCAGGTCCAGTGGAAAGTACGGACGAAAAGTCCCAAAAGTTTTATTACAGTCCGTAGAAACATGTCAAACGAAGTATAGAATCAATCTTTAGGATGTTTTTAACATAAATCTTCAATAATGTTCCAACCGGAGAATTCCTTTGTCTTCAGAAATGCAATGGAACTCAAGCTAACTCTCACATGAACGCGCATGGTCAGCTCGTGGCACTCTGGGAGAGACCTTACTCAATCCCCTCTCATTCGCCCCCACTTCACAGTAGAAGCATCAAACAAGGTTCTAAAGACTGTTGACATCTAGTGGAAGCCTTAGGAAGTGCAACATGACCCCATTTCCACTGTATCTTGGATAAGCAAAGAGTTGAAAACCTACAAACCTCAGATTTCCCACTTCCTGGTTGGATTTTTTCTCAGGTTTTTGCCTGCCATATGAGTTATGTTATACTCACAGACATCATTCAAACAGTTTTAGAAACTTCAGAGTGTTTTCTATCCAAATCTACTAATAATATGCATATCCTAGGATCTGGGCCTGAGTAGCAGGATGTGAAAATACTGCCCCCTACCCAAGAGAGGTTAAAACCAAGGTGCTGACATAACATTTCACGATACCACAGGGATAAGGTGCATCTTTATTTATTTAATCTTTATTAACTAGGCAAGTCAGTTCAGAACAAATTCTTATTTACAGTGACGGCCTAAGAACAGTGGGTTAAATGCCTTGTTCAGGGGCAGAACGACAGAGTTTTATCCCAGTCAGCTCGGGGATTCAATCCACCAACCTTTCGGTTACTGGCCCAACGCTCTAACCACTAGGCTACCTGCCTCCCGTACGGCAGTTCTGTTTCTATTAGGGAAGTTGTTTTGGTTTTTCCAAATAGATTTGGGAGCAGTGCCACTTGTAAACAAATTTGTGTTACCGATTCACTTAGTAATTTCTTCATGTACTGAACAGTTCCTTTTAAGCCAGCCGAGTTATAACTCCCCGGAGTAAAGTTTCTCTGCCTGCCCTATTGAAATAGAAAATGCAAAATAGGTGTACAGATTATTCAAGCAAAAAAGTGGAACCTGAGTATTAGTGGTTGACAATGAGTTATTTTGCTGCAGGTACACACAAACACACCATTACACACTTACAACCCTCACAGGGACCACAGCCTCTATAAATATAAGACCCAACAACACATTCAACTCCCCAGCGTACACAGATGTCTTGAGTCAACACACATTCAACTCCCCAGCGTACACAAATGTATTGAGTCTTTGTTGAATTCTTCTATGTTCTTGCTACATCTTCAGAAGTATGTAAGCTATTTTATTAATGTATTTATTCTGTGTTGTCTTTATAAGCATGTTGATATATAAAAAAGATGACTGTACTGTATACAGTATCTTGGCTGTTATCCCCTTACTTTAAGAGACAATAGACATTAGAGGGGAACCTCATAGAACTGATCAAGCATTAAATAGGAAGATAATACTGGGATTATGTTGCTCTTTCACCCTTGCCTCACAGATTGTCATAAGATTCTTAGCAAGACAAATAGGAAAAGGTGCAAGTGTCGTGTTTTATGTTTCGACTAAGTCTTATGTGGAGAACTGGGAATCTCCCTGATCCCAATCAATAATCATGCCTGGCTACAAACAAAAGCGTATCAGGGTTTTCAGAATATATTCTCAAAGACTCCATGTACTGTAGCCTTAACCCTGTCTACTGGTTTCATTTCATCTCCCTGCAGAGCTGGGCCTATAATCAATTTCCTTTCACCACGCACTGTTCCCACATGCCATGCTTACACCTAATAGCACCCAACTGGTGTCAATAATACAGATTCGACACTGTGCTGAGGCATGTGCTGTATGGGGTTTGCATTGCTCCTAAAGCCTCGTAGAGATCACAGGGTGTGTCTCAATAACGGCTCCTTCTCTCTATTCTCTACTTCCCGAATCTAAAAGCATTGGATTGATGGAGCCATGTGCTAGAGAGAGTTTACACCCTATTCCCACATTTCCAGTTGTTTCCTTTCAAATCAGTGGCGGGAAGGGAACAAGTGCACACTTTGGGAGGTAGGGGAGCTAATTGGGACATATACAGGATAAATAGAGAATGATGGGTCTCTAGCTACTCATAGGGAGAGTGGGGTAAGTTGAGCCAAAAGGGGTAAGTTGAGCCAAAAGGGGTAAGTTGAGCCAAAAGGGGTAAGTTGAGCCAAAAGGGGTAAGTTGAGCCAAAAGGGTAAGTTGAGCCAAAAGGGGTAAGTTGAGACAAAAGGGGTAAGTTGAGACAAAAGGGGTAAATTGAGCCAAAAGGGGTAAGTTGAGCCAAAAGGGGTAAGTTGAGCCAAAAGGGGTAAGTTGAGCCAAAAGGGGTAAGTTGAGCCAAAAGGGGCAAGTTGAGACAAAAGGGGTAAATTGAGCCAAAAGGGGTAAGTTGAGCCACCTTTTTTCTAGCAAACCATACACAAAATTCGTAATTTGACCAAATATTTAGGAAGAGATGATAATTTCATGAAGTCGGTGAAGGAACATACTGGAAAACGTGGAAAACGTGGTAAACAACTTAGGACCAAAAAGACAGATTTTCACCATGTCAAATGAATGCACTGTGTTACAGTAGAGGTTTCATGATGGTTTCATGATGCTTGTGTCTAAACCAAAGTAGATCATTAAGATTGTACTAAACATCAGTTGGGGTATCGATAAGCTTCAATATGAGGTCCTAAACCTAGTGCATCCTTGTAGCCACGTGGGCTAATATAGTCACAATGTTGAAACAATGGCCTTGGGGTAAGTTGAGCCAATGGAAAGTTGAGCAAATTAAAGTGTTTTCCTCCCAGACGAAATACAAGGCAACAAGGCAACAGGAAATGGCCTATGTTAAAAATATATGAAAAACAAGTACAATGTGTTTGTTAGGTGTTAAGCCGTACTAAAATACTCTTAAAATAATTAAAAGACAAAAAAGCGATTGTGTTTGAGAAAAAAAAGATAGAGATGGTTGTAAAAAAAATGGTGGTAATATTTAATTCAGTATAGGAACATGTAGTTCCTCTCACCCTTCTCCCGCGGCTCAATTCATACCATACCCGGGTCATTTGTACAAAGAGACCTCTTTTTTTTGGACAAGTTATGTTTTCAAAACTGTAAAGTTTACATGAATTCAAAACTGTAAAGTTTACATGAATTCAAAACTGTAAAGTTTACATGAATTCAAAACTGTAAAGTTTACATGAATTCAAAACTGAATTCAGATTATTTCCAGGGATAAGCAACATCCTAAAAATTTAAGTAGATTAGAAATAATATAATTTAATTTGACGGAGTGTATAAAATAGCTCAACTTTACCCCACTCTCCACTACAGTCATGACAACTAGAACTGTACCACTGCCAAAAGCCTACAGACACTCATCAAGACAAGTACTACCTGATGAAAACACAATCCATCATCTAATCAAGCAAATCAACATTTGCTCAAAATTAGGCTAATAGCTAGAAGCACTTGATCTGCAAATTATAATACAACCAAACACAGCTGTGACCGATGGACTGAAAGGATGGGGGGGGGGTGCCTGCTCGATTCTATTGGAGGGAGAAAACAACTTGATCCATTTGCAAACACCGAACTTGACAACAGCAGAGCAATTTGTTTGCGTTTGTTTTGAGAGAGCCTGTTGTTGGACGTCAGATTAAAATGGTCTATTTTAGTTTAAACTAGATTCCCTCATGGGATTAGTTGTGAAAATCCATGTTTGCTACAGATGTAAGATCTTAATATGATCACTCTTTTGTTGCCGAAAAATGTCCTGCACGGCAGGAAATGCAAACTTGTAGTGTAAAAAGGCTTCTAAAGTGTGTCATTTGCACTTTAGATTTTCAGACTTGATTTGACATAACAAGTAATTTATCAACCCTTACAAATATGTCCATTAATTATAATCCACATAAAAATGTACATTTCCTGATTATTATCCTGATGGAGCAACCTGGCTCAAATTAGGATTCTGCATCTGTACTTTTGATTTATTGACCAGTGACAGCTGAAAGAGAGGAACCTTTTGTGGTTGAGGCTATCCCTTTCTCTTAGTCACCTGTAGTGCTTGAATTACACATTGACATATGCAGGTGTCTATCATCTCTTATTACAATGTCGACATCTTTTACTTTTTCTTTGGACCTACATTGATTTATGGATGTTTAAGTTATTATGGAGAGGTCCAGATTTGTTATGGGGCTGCCCATCCTCCCCCATATGCCCATTTTTAAATGTATTTTTTATTTAACCTTTGTTTAACTAGGCAAATCAGTTAAGAACAAATTGTTATTTACAACGACAGCCCCACAGGGAAACCATATGTAGCCTGCTTCTACGTTGGTTTGATTGGTTTGGTGGTTTGAAATGCTGTGAGTATTTTTCTCTTCTCTTTAAGCTTCACACGAAGTGTATATTTGAAATGTTGTGATTGACTGATGCCGCTTGCAAGGCAACACAGGGCGTCATACTGTAAATACAACCCCAGCTAGCTAGCTAGGCTACATATTGCTGAACTCAAGGCCTACATGACTAAAACATTAATCAAACAGACATCCATTTTCTTTTAAAAGTGAGATGGACCATGATGCCAAATTCTCACAACGATGCCTGTTGATAATAGTCAAGTTCTCAGATTCTGCTGAGGCATTGTTGTGAACAAACTCAACAGACAGCTAGTGGTTCATCTTTCAAAATGCCAGCCAGCCAACTGGTGCCACAGTGAGGACAGGGCAACATATTAGAATTATAGGACAATAATACAGATTGCTTGGTAACAAGGTTAAACACTGATATGATTTTGTGCTGCATTTTGTGTGCGGCAGGGTGACTACAGTATCAACCTTTGGTAGGGAATAATGGCTTCCCTTTCAGGAGGATGTGAAATTGGATTGCTCATACAGAGTGCTTGCTGTGGATAAACCTGTGTTATCCAATTATGGAGCAAAACTACATTAAAAAAAAAGCTGGAGGTGGGGAGAGTCCAGCCAACCTTTTTACGCTGAGTGACAACACATTCACAGACTAATACTGTTTTGGGAAGATCAACATGGATTTGTCTGTTTATATATAAAGTCAGATTGTTTATGTGTTTTTTTCTTTCTTCTCGAGGACTGGTATATGTACAGCTTGTTCATTTGATGATGTTGACTAAAAAGAATCCCTGATACATCATCAAAACCTTTTCACCAAATACCAATGTAGATAGCTATTCTCTCCAACAGAGGGCAATAGTTTATTACATACTGCATTGTATCTCTAACCTCCATGGAAGTTAATTCCTGCCTATACTTTAGTAATAAATGTATTTTTTTATCATGGACATCTTTGTTCTTGTTCTGATATTAATTTTAAATCATTTTTTTACTACGTATGCTATGCATCTGACAATCGTTTCCTTTCTGAATTCTTTTAGAGAGAATTCACTGCAGCCAGTAAAAGCCATATTTCAGACACATTTAAAATGTGTCAGATGCTTGTATATAACACATATATGAAGAGAACCATCGTCCTGAGTGCATTTACAGAGACCAAAGGTAAACAAGGCCCCCGAAAATGCCAATGGACATACAGTGGGGTTGAATTATTGACACCTTTGATAAAGGAAAGGGGGATACCTAGTCAACTGAATGCCTTCAACTGAAATGTGTCTTCTGCATTTAACCCAACACCTCTGAATCAGAGAGGTGCGGGGGGGCTGCCTTAATCGACATCCACGTCTTCGGTGCCCGGGGAACAAGATAAGCAATAACGACTGTATAAAATAAATAAATAAAATACTGAGCTATATTGAATGCTCAAATGTGTTTGAAATTAAATGATTTTATACTAATACAATTGCTCAGAGGAAGAGATTTTGTTTAAAAAGTTGTTTTTGTAAGAAAAAAAAAAAGGGAGGGTGCAAAATTATTGACACCACTAAAGATTGTTATAAATAAAACTTGAGTATTTGGTCCCATATGCCTAGCACGCATGAACTACTTCAAGCTTGTTAATGTTATTGGTAATGGTGAGAGGATAGCATGATTTAGGGGTATTATTTTTGACCCTCTAACTTTCTCACTCATAATTATTCAGGATTATCCCTAATCATGGTAGTGTCTTACTTTTTAAACTAAATATTTTTCTCTGGGCAATTGTATTAGTATAAAATAATATAATTTTGAACAAGTTAGTGTTTATATATTAACTTCACGTAATAAAAAATGTGTAATGGATTAGTAAATTGTTCAGGCATAACTGATTAATCATTACTCCCACATTTGTAAATGTTAGTAACCTAGTTATTTATGAACACATTTCAATAGTATTTAATAAAGATTATTAAGATTATTAATAAGATGTATAACATAGATCCATATAAACCATTTACTAATCATTAGTTAAGTCTTTTTGCGTGACCCCATCTAAAGTGTGGGCTATTTATACTTAATAAATATTTTTTAAATGGTTTGAGTGACCAGTGTAATTTCTCACAAAAAGATGGCCATGCCATTAGCAGACATTCTTGCAGTACCGTCCAGCAGCTCCTTCAGGTCTCAAAATGGCTTCTAGAACGTATCAATGGTTAAACAATAAGCACACGAGGACGTTTAAGAATATCTATTGAACATTTTATTCCAAAACAGTCAACCTGTTGTAATAATATGACGTGTAACTACAGACACACTCTTTGCAATCCCAAAATGCAAACATAAGCGATTCTTGGCATTGACTTTTCTACCAAAACCAAAGTGTGGATTGCAGTCTTCTCCTAAAATAAGTCTATGCTTGGTTACGCCAGAAATAACATCTTGGATAATTTGGTCAGCTGCGTGATTAAGTTCTGTGTCCATACCTATTAGAAATTGGGAGTTCTGGTTTGCGAAGTCTCCACCCTCATAAAAGGAAACTCTCAGCCAAAGCCCCTTCCCCTTCCGCTAATTTCACCACTTATGCAAAGCAGTCAAAGTATAAGCACCGCCTTCACCCAATCCTGGTGCATCCAAGTAATCAGTGACCAATCCTGGTGCATCCAAACAATCAGTGACCAATCCTGGTGCATCCAAACAATCAGTGACCAATCCTGGTGCATCCAAACATTCAGTGACCAATCCTGGTGCATCCAAACAATCAGTGACCAATCCTGGTGCATCCAAACATTCAGTGACCAATCCTGGTGCATCCAAACAATCAGTGACCAATCCTGGTGCATCCAAATAATCAATGACAAAAACCCAAACACCGGAACTACTATTGCTTGTTGTCCTATGAGTTCAATCCCGTCGTGACAGAATCCAGTTTACACACATAATCTGTCCAAGAGAGATTGATAGCAGTCCATAGACTGCCTTTGAGGCAAGGAAACAATTATCTGAATACATTATCTCAATGAACTATCCCATTAAAGTTCAAAGAGTTACTACCTTTAAAGGCCTAGTAAAGGTGCTGCTAAACAAAACCATGAAAATAGTCTGTGGTTAAAAGTCTGAAGGACTGGAATTATTTAAAGGTTATACATGTAACATTTCACCTGTAAATCATACAGGTAACATTTCACCTGTAAGTCATACAGGTAACATTTAACCTGTAAATCATACAGGTAACATTTCACCTGTAAGTCATGCAGGTAACATTTAACCTGTAAATCATACAGGTAACATTTCACCTGTAAGTCATACAGGTAACATTTAACCTGTAAATCATACAGGTAACATTTCACCTGTAAATCATACAGGTAACATTTCACCTGTAAATCATACAGGTAACATTTCACCTGTAAATCATACAGGTAACCTTTCTACCTGCAAATCTATGTCAATCACATACTGTACCAGTAGTAATGGACTACTAAAAATCCACTTGAGAAAACCTGTGCGGTCCGGCCAGCTGTTGTGTGTAGCAGGCTACATCTCCCTGTTTTAGGATCAGTTCTCCAGGTTGAGGTCCGGCCAGCTGTTGTGTGTAGCAGGCTACATCTCCCTGTTTTAGGATCAGTTCTCCAGGTTGAGGTCCGGCCAGCTGTGTGTAGCAGGCTACATCTCCCTGTTTTAGGATCAGTTCTCCAGGTTGAGGTCCGGCCAGCTGTTGTGTGTAGCAGGCTACATCTCCCTGTTTTAGGATCAGTTCTCCAGGTTGAGGTCCGGCCAGCTGTGTGTAGCAGGCTACATCTCCCTGTTTTAGGATCAGTTCTCCAGGTTGAGGTCCGGCCAGCTGTTGTGTGTAGCAGGCTACATCTCCCTGTTTTAGGATCAGTTCTCCAGGTTGAGGTCCGGCCAGCTGTTGTGTGTAGCAGGCTACATCTCCCTGTTTTAGGATCAGTTCTCCAGGTTGAGGTCCGGCCAGCTGTTGTGTGTAGCAGGCTACATCTCCCTGTATTAGGATCAGTTCTCCAGGTTGAGGTCCGGCCAGCTGTTGTGTGTAGCAGGCTACATCTCCCTGTATTAGGATCAGTTCTCCAGGTTGAGGTCCGGCCAGCTGTTGTGTGTAGCAGGCTACATCTCCCTGTATTAGGATCAGTTCACCAGGTTGAGGTCCGGCCAGCTGTTGTGTGTAGCAGGCTACATCTCCCTGTTTTAGGATCAGTTCTCCAGGTTGACGACATTAACACAACATTCATATTACAAGTCTTCCTCCAAAACAGTTTAATAAATGTCCTTTAACATCCATTGTTGTGTGCTTGTTCTTTTACCATTGATATGTTCTAGGCTATTTTGAGACCTTAAGGAGCATCAGGTACTGCTGGAATGTCTACCAATGGCACGTCAATATTTTTTTTGTATGAAATTACCCTTGTCAGTCTAAACATTTATAAAGTGTTTATTCAACATAAATAGCCCACAGTTCAGATGAGTCTACGCAACAAGGCTTAACTGGGGATTAGTACATGGTTTATAAGGACCTATATTAAACATCTTATGGATGGAGTACTTATTAATAAATAATTAAAGGATTTATTAATCCATCATAAATGCTTTATCACGTCGAGTTATTATAAAGTGCTACGTGAATTATTTATTTTATACAGACATTATTGCTCATCTTTATCAAGGGTGTCAATAATTTCAGACCCCACTGACCACCGTTGCATTTAGAATGCAACGCAGAGTACCTCAGAGCTGAAACTCAATATGTGACATCACCGTTGAAACACAGCCCAAATGCCTCCCTATTCCCTATAATGCATAGTTCTATAGCATCAGTGTCCATACGGGCTACATTTTCAGTTGTTCCTACATTTTCACTTGTACATTTCAAGTATGCATATATTATATAATCTAGAAAAATCTTCCAAACACAGTCATCTTCCAAATGACTTATTCTAGGCAAGAAGGTAGGATTTAGTTAAGAAGTAACACATTTTGACTTCTCTATTGCATCTCTGACTGTCACCATCACACATACAGTACCACACACATTTTTTGCCGCTTCGTTTTCACCTTATGATCTTACTCTACAGCTACCAAAGTATTATTTTTGGAGGTTACTTTGAGTATCATGTAGTTTGTGAATGTGTGAACTCAGTAGGAATTTTGGTCCATTCCTCTTTACAAAACTGTTTCAGTTCAGCAATATTCTTGGGATGTCTGGTGTGAACTGATCTCTTGAGGTCATGCCACAGCATGTCAATCGGCTTGAGGTCAGGAGTCCTACTGGGCCACTCCAGAAGGCGTATTTTCTTCTGTCGAAGCCATTCTGTTGTTGATTTACTTCTGTGTTTTGGGTCGTTGTCCTGTTGCATCACCAAACTTCAGTTGAGCTTCAATTGGTGGATGGATAGCCTTACATTCTCCTGCAAAATGTCTTGATGAACTTAAGAATTCATTTTTCAGTCGATGATAGCAAGGTGTCCAGGCCCTGAGGCAGCAAAGCAGCCCCAAACCATGATGCTCCCTCCACCATACTTTACAGTTGGGATGAGGTTTTGATGTTGGTGTGCTTTGCCTTTTTTCTCCACACGTAGAGTTGTGTGTTCCTTCCAAACAACTCAACTTTAATTTAATCTGTCCACAGAATATTTTGCCAGTAGCCCTGTGGAACATCCAGGTGCGCTTTTGCAAACTTCAGACATGCAGCAATGTTTTTTTTGGACAGCAGTGGCTTCTTCCCTGGTGTCCTCCCATGAACACCATTCTTGTTTACTGTTTTACGTATCGAAGTCTCGTCAACGGAGGTGTTAGCATGTTCCAGAGATTTCTGTAAGTCTTTAGCTGACACCCTAGGATTCTTGTTAACCTCATTGAGCATTCTGTGCTGTGCTCTTGCAGTCGTCATTGCAGGACGGCCACTCCTAGTGAGAGTAGCAACAGTGCTGACTTTCTCCATTTATAGACAATTTGGTTTACCGTGGACTGATGAACATCAAGGCTTTTAGAGATACTTTTGTAACCCTTTCCAGCTTTATGCAAGTCAACAATTCTTAATCTTGGGTTTTCTGAGATCTCTTTTGATCGAGGCATGGTTCACATTAGGCAATGTGTCACGATCGTCTTGATAAGAGAGAGAGGACCAAGGCGCAGCGCGTGAAAAATACATCTTCTTTTAATGAAGGAAAAACAAACACTTACAAAATGAACAAAACAAACGATCGTGAAGCTAAACCTGAGCTAAGTGCACACATGCAACATAGAACATAGACAACTACCCACAAAAGCCTACTGCCTATGGCTGCCTTAAATATGGCTCCCAATCAGAGACAATGAATGACAGCTGTCTCTGATTGAGAACCAATCTAGGCAGCCATAGACATAACTAGACAACTACACTCTTCTCTGCCCCATACACATACAACACCCCTAGACACTACAAAACACATACATTCCCCATGTCACACCCTGACCTAACTAAAAAACATAAAGAAAACAAAGAATACTAAGGCCAGGGCGTGACACAATGCTTCTTGTGAATAGCAAACTCCAATTTTGTGAGTGTTTTTTATAGGGCAAGGCAGCTCTAACCAACATCTCCAATCTCGTCTCATTGATTGGACTCCAGGTTAGCTGACTCCTGACTCCAATTAGCTTTTGGAGAAGTCATTAGCCTAGGGGTTCACATACACTGTGAATGTTTAAATTATGTTTTCAATATAGACAAGAAAAATACAATATTTTTTGTGTTATTAGTTTAAGAACACTGTGATTGTCTATTGATGTGAAGATCAGAAAATTGTCTAAAGATCAGATCGAATTTGATGACCAATTTATGCAGAAGTCCAGGTAATTCCAAAGGGTTCACATACTTTTTCTTTCCAATGTATGTACATAGTTAGGTGTGCTCCTCTTACTAGTGTGACTGTGTATTAGAGACAATCATTCCTGATGTGAAATGCAGTAGCTAATATATATTTTTTAAATCAGTGAGCACATATGTATAAAAATACTTTGGTTATGATTATGTATGGTATTGCTTGGAGTCCCCCCAAATAATTGGCCTCAGTTGTGTCACGTTCCTGACCTGTTTTCTGTTATTTTTGTATGTGTTTAGTTGGTCAGGGCGTGAGTTGGGGTGGGCATTCTATGTTTTGTGTTTCTATGTTTAGGTCATTTGTAATTAGCCTTATATGGTTCTCAATCAGGAACAGGTGTTTGACATTTCCTCTGATTGAGAACCATATAAAGGTAGGCTGTTCACACTGTTTGTTTGTGGGTGATTGTCTTCCGTGTCTGTGTATGTTGCACCACACGGGACTGTTTCGGTTTGTTCGTTCGTTTGTTGTAGTCTGTACCTGTTCGTGCGTTCTTCGTGTTATATGTAAGTTCTCATAGTTCAGGTCTGTCTACGTTAGTTTGTTATTTTGTTTATTATCAAGTGTTATTTCGTGTTTCGTCATTTGTTTAGATAAATCATTATGTCAAATTATCACGCTGCGCTTTGGTCCAATCCCTACTCCTCCTCTTCTTCCGAAGAGGAGGAGGACAACCGTTACAAGTTGCTTCTTCATTCTTTAGTCTGGTGTTATAATTGTCTCCGATCTTAGGAATTGTGGAAAAATATCTCATTCTATTGTAAGACAATGAATACTGCTGTACTTCAGAGAGTACATACGCTGTTCCACTTCATCCATGAATGTGATCCCGTATCCAGGCAAATCAAGAAAGAGTAACAAACTTAGTTTAAAACCACTTAGTTTAAACTTAGTTAGTTCGTTTAGTTTAAAACCTTAGTTTAAAACCACTTAGTTTAAACTAAGGTTAGTTAGTTTAGTTTAAAACCTTAGTTTAAAACCACTGGGATCTGAAATGAGTTTAAAACCACGAGGTTCTGAAATGAGATTAAAACCAATGGGATCTGATTAAATTTGAGACAATGTAATTAGTTTAAAACAACTGGGTTCTGAAATGAGATTAAACCACTGGGTTCTGAAATGAGATTAAACCCACTGGGTTCTGAAATGAGATTAAAACCACTGGGTTCTGAAATGAGATTAAACCACTGGGTTCTGAAATGAGATTAAAACCACTGGGTTCTGAAATGAGATTAAAACCACTGGGTTCTGAAATGAGATTAAAACCACTGGGTTCTGAAATGAAATTAAACCACTGGGTTCTGAAATGAGATTAAACCACTGGGTTCTGAAATGAAATTAAACCACTGGGTTCTGAAATGAGATTAAACCACTGGGTTCTGAAATGAGGGTTCTGAAATGAGATTAAAACCACTGGCTTCTGATAAAGTGAAAGCCCAATAAATGAGTATTAACCATTACTGAAAAACTCAGCTGACTTATCTTGCAAGGGATGAGTAGGAAAGGGCAGATACAGTACTGCTGCATGTATTCAATGAACATATATTTTTTGGGGTATATTTGGTTTATATTTGGTCGTGGCGTATATTAACCCCCAAAAAAGCACCCGAGGACAACATAAGTAAGACAATAAAGAACAGCAACATGATCTATGTTTGTTGTGTGTGACACTACCACACTAAAGGCCATAACAGATCATCCTCAACTACAATACTAGTTGTGGCTGATGCTGTCAAGAGCACATTTATTAAGTCCTGGTACTTTATTTTTGCAGAACAAGTTTAGCCCTCCTCAGGCCCTTACATCCCCTGAGGTGTAAAGCAATGGTCAAAATACACCGCAGGCTGAAGACTCTAGCTTGGTGCCAAGAGTGATCGAGGAGAGGTTAGAGAGGAGAAAGGGTAGAGAGACACACAGCACTGTGAGGAGTCCCTTTGTAGGACGCTCCAGTAATGACCTGTCCTCTCTGTATGGTCTCTAGAGGAGGCAGACTGCTGCTGCGATGCTGCTCACAGATTAGGCCTGCGAGTGTCAGGGGGTTTCAGGGGGATCACACAGTTGTGGTCACCCCTGTCAATGTGGAGCACCATGATCACACTGGGCCACTGACAGGTCTGGTGCTATTGGTGCTGGTGGAGGACATTGAGGGACCCGTCATGGCCTGCCGACCACGCCAACCAGCCACACAGGGCCTGCCGACCACGCCAACCAGCCACACAGGGCCTGCCGACTATGCCACCCAGCCAGCACAGCCACAAAGGGCCTGCAGCAAAGTGTATTGCATTTTCTTGGGTGGTCTTAGTGCGAGGCGCCTGCATGACAGAGCCAGTGCATTCCCAGTCCGTGAGCCTGATAGGTCATGGCAGTGAGCATTTTTTTAGTTCACTCTCCCGTGCCTGTGTTAATTTGATGACAGGCCTGCACAGCTGCAGGACTGGGCATGTGCTCGCAATTCATAAATAATACCACTTAGTTAAACCATAACATGAGACAAATGTAATGCGAAAAGAAAAGGATCACAGGAAAATCCACTAGGATATGGAAAGGTGATTTAAATTTAATGCCTTGCTGTCAGGATTCTTACTCTTGTTGCTTTCTCTACTAGTGAGAAAAAAGACAAGGATCCACAAGAAAGTGACAAAACATTAGGTACGCTCTGAAGAGTATGGCGCTTCACTGCAGCTCTAAATCAACACTACATTTCAAAGATGTATTTTATTTCTTACATTAGATTTTATAGTTTATTTGTGAAATGTGAATGTTGCCCCATATTGTTTTTGAAGACTACTTACATCTATGCATCTGAGTTATTTAATTTAGCTTTTCTTTAGGTGTCTTTTCATAATAACAAGGTAAACCTTGAGATGACAAAACTGCTGTTATTCTGTTTATAAAAGGAATTGCCAGCTTGCGAAATTGAAGCTCAGAAATATTTAGTTAAGCAAGACAGGACCAAAGTTAATCATGAAAAGAAGATTGAAATTAAGAATTTAGAATTATCTACATCTGCTTCAGGATAATTTGTCAGAATAAATGATAGCAATTAAATAATAGATTGTTGAATTGAAAGGAAATTGGATCATTGTAGAGAACCTCGTCATTACAGAGAACCTTGAAGATCTCTCAGAATGTTGAAAGAAGGAAGGGATCATCACTTCAGTTAGTCGGCCAATCGTAATGTAGAGGATCATGGTAGGATTCATTCCCCACACTTCCAATTAGCTCCCGGAGGTTCTACTGCCCACGCTGATGTGACTGTGACATCAGCTCATAATGGAGCTGCTAGGCAGACCAAGTCTGCATCCCAAATGGCACCCTATTCCCTTGATGGTGCACTGCTATGGCTCTGGACAAAAGTAGTGCACGATGTAGGGAATAGTGTGCCATTTGGGAAGCAACCCAGGGCTAGCAGCATAGCTCTCTCTCTCTCTCTCCGGGTGTGAACAAAGCAGATTTCTTGATGTTGATGTTTTCTCATATGCCCAGCAACTATCCACTATACAGCTTGTTGCCGTGCAGACAGACAGACAGACAGTGTCCCTATAAAGGCTGAGTTGTGTCTGTGAACATTGTAAAGGCAGAATAAAGTCACAGTGATGTAGATGCAGGCCTTGTCTTTTCAGCCATTGATTTCAGTATTGCAGCATGGTAAAATAGAAAACTAAGCATTTGTCAGGTGCATTAGATATAGTAGCAGACTTTATAGAAAATCCTGAGAAGGTACAGTGGTACAGACATACAGTGGTACAGTGGTACAGACATACAGTGGTACAGACATACAGTGGTACAGACATAGAGTGGTACAGACATACAGTGGTACAGTGGTACAGACATACAGTGGTACTGTTACGTTTCCAATGGTGAATGAAGGAGTCAGGCGCAGAGAGCAGGGTAGTTTCGAGCAAGTGGATATACTTTAATATTCCAAAATAGAATATAAACGAGACGGCTACGCCACACAACAAAAGGGTGCGTCAACATCCAGTCCACAATAAACAAGGACAAAATCCACACGAATACAAACACCACAAACAGAATAACAAGCCCGCACAAAAGCCAGCGGGCCTACTGCCCTTAAATAGCCTACCCACAAAACTAAACTCAAAACAGGTGCACCCAATCAGCCCAAACTAACAGAAACAAAAAGAAGAGAATCGATGGCAGCTAGTAGGCCGGTGACGACGACCGCCGAGCGCCGCCCGAACAGGAAGAGGCACCATCTTCGGCGGGATTCGTGACAGGTACAGACATACAGTGGTACAGACATACAGAGGGAAGAATAAAGGACAGTATATTTCCAAGCTTGCTGTATCAATATCTTGCTAATGAAAAATGATGCAGTTATGTTATTTTAATCAAATGTTCCAAAATATTGGGGATGATTTTCCTTTTTTCCCCCCCCAATGTTGAAAAATTCTAGCCACTTTATTCGTTTCATTTTAACTTGGTGTAAAAACAAATAGCAGTCAGCCTTGGAGAGCTAAACAGACACATTCAAACACATTTCAACGATCGGTTGGCAGTTAAATCATAAAACTATGATTAAACATTCCCCGAGAGTGGCAAGGCTTTTTAGTCTATTGCTCTCATGTTGAACATAAATAAACAAATACATTGGAACCTGCATTGGGCTGATTGGCTCCGTAAAAAGCCAGTCGCTGTGGCCTGTCTATGCCTACTGATCTGAAGCAACATAAATATGATTAATTTAAAGCCAGCCTGACAAGAGCATTGTAAACCTACACGTCAATAACAGTTTAAAAGCACTTCCATCCTCTGTTGTTTAAAGATGTTTCAACATGCCAGGAACTACAGAGGTAATTATTGTAACGGCTCAGCAATTACCTCAGCAATGATTTGACATAATGACATCTTGCAATACATGCATTCTAACATTGTTAACAATGTGACTTGCAAATTGATCAGAGAGAGGTCTGATTAAAAACGACAGTTGAAGACATATTTACGGTGTAGAACATAATTATCTAAAACCTACAGTTAAAAAGCCCAATATAACTCCAATTGTTAAATTTCTTATTTTAAGTGGTTCAGGTTGTGTCCAATATGTTTTATAATGGATTGTTTTGAAGGGGAGAAATGAAACACTACACCGTTACAGTCATGTGGAGTTTCAAGCTTTTGCCGTCTTCCCTTCCCTTGTCAACTTCTCAAAAAACATATCTGTAGTCAACTGCAAGATCCAAAGCTCATATTTCCATGAATTATCCGTTTTTGTTTTTTAAAATCAAACATTCACGTATCCCTGAGTCTATTCAAAGCTTAGATGTGAATAGAAAACGTTCTCTAAATCCTGCTTTATGCTCTGACAATCTATAAGTTATTATATCTTCTGTTCTTTGACGACTGCCGGTGACTCAAGTCTGGCATTAGGCTGGTAATGAACACATGCGCATGCCTCAGTGAGTTCGCTAGATGTTTTAAACATAAGTTGATATGCTTGACAAATCTGTCTTTTAAACTCTAAATTATAATAGTGTGAATAAAACAGGCAAAGTGGATAAGTGAGACACAACATAACATGCTATCTAATCCAGTGCAGAATACACAATCATTCCATGGAATTTCCAGGCTTCCAGAATGTGTTGTATTTTCTAGGTATTCTAATTATGCGGGTCCAATTCATTTCCCTAGAGACAAACCAAGGTGGATCTACTGTATGTCTTTAGAGAAATGAAACACTATAGTTAATGATAAAACAATAATATAATAATTAAAAAAAATATATATTCTCCTACCTCTACTGTTGTGAACCAGGTAAACAGTAGACTATACGATCCACATTGAAATTATATGATACGACATGATAATCATCATTCTCCTCCATCTGTTTCAGTATCAATGTATTCCCTTACTCCTTCCACCTCCTTTATTTCTATAGTATTATTGTACCTAATATATTTCAAATGTCAGGACTTACATTTCCACATGGTCAGTGGCTTGGAACAACACCTTAAACAGCTGGCTTGTTTTATGTCCCTCAACCAAATAACACCAAACTAATGGAACAAGGTATGAATAGATTTCTTATTTTTCATATCCTGCTTTTTATCACTAATAATTTATAATTGATCAATGCCTGTGCTCGTCATCTCAGAGGAATCATTAAGGTGATTTATTAGGTACCATGAGGGTGTGAGCATGGGCCAAAATAACACAGCTGTGGTCTATCATGTTGTGCTGTGGTTTGTCTTTGTAAAGTAGAGCTAAATATATACTAGTACGCTAGTGGCAAATATTAGCAACCGTGTTAAATATGTATGTAAGCAAGCATATCATCAGCACCAATAATAATCAGAGCAAAAAGTAGACGTGTTTATCCATGTTGTGTTTACCATATTACCGTGTGAATATCTAGAGATTTAGGTTGAGATTTAATTGATTAAATCCTCAGTTCGTATTCACCATTTAAATTAACACAAATCATCTAAAAAAAAAAAGCCATTAATTTGCTGAGCTGCATTTTTCCCCCACAATGGCTCATTCACATACTGTACAGTCTGAACAGGCTGTTGCTCTCAATTGTCAATCAGTAATTAACACCATTAAGTGCTGCTGACTAATTTGTTAAAGCCACTCTAGTCCATTAAAAACTACAAGTTCATTTAGCATCAGTAATTATCATTTGACATGTTGGTACTGTACGATCAGTCTCTATGCCGTTGGGAATATCATGACTACTCTACTGTTCTTCACTTGATTGTTTTATTGTACTGTATCCACCAAAGAGAGGGGTCCTCTAGCCTCCACCCTTCACATCACAAGAGCCAATATCTCCAAAAAGAGGTCTGGGGCAAGTGCTTGTTTGAGTTCCTCCCGAGTGCTGCTCTTGTTTTTTTCATGATCTTGTCCCTTCCACGATATCAAATGGAAAGAGGGTGTCAATCTATGTTTTTTTCATGATCTTGTTCCATCCACGATATCAAATGGAAAGAGGGTGTCAATCTATGTTTTTTTCATGATCTTGTTCCATCCACGATATCAAATGGAATGAGGGTGTCAATCTATGTTTTTTTCATGATCTTGTTCCATCCATGATATCAAATGGAAAGAGGGTGTCAATCTATGTTTTTTTCATGATCTTGTTCCATCCACGATATCAAATGGAATGAGGGTGTCAATCTATGTTTTTTTCATGATCTTGTTCCATCCATGATATCAAATGGAAAGAGGGTGTCAATCTATGTTTTTTTCATGATCTTGTTCCATCCATGATATCAAATGGAATGAGGGTGTCAATCTATGTTTTTTTCATGATCTTGTTCCATCCACGATATCAAATGGAATGAGGGTGTCAATCTATGTTTTTTTCATGATCTTGTTCCATCCACGATATCAAATGGAATGAGGGTGTCAATCTATGTTTTTTTCATGATCTTGTTCCATCCACGATATCAAATAGAATGAGGGTGTCAATCTATGTTTTTTTCATGATCTTGTTCCATCCACGATATCAAATGGAATGAGGGTGTCAATCCATGTTTTTTTCATGATCTTGTTCCATCCACGATATCAAATGGAATGAGGGTGTCAATCTATGTTTTTTTCATGATCTTGTTCCATCCACGATATCAAATGGAATGAGGGTGTCAATCTATGTTTTTTTCATGATCTTGTTCCATCCACGATATCAAATGGAATGAGGGTGTCAATCTATGTTTTTTTCATGATCTTGTTCCATCCATGATATCAAATGGAATGAAGGTGTCAATCTATGTTTTTTTCATGATCTTGTTCCATCCACGATATCAAATGGAATGAGGGTGTCAATCTATGTTTTTTTCATGATCTTGTTCCTTCCACGATATCAAATGGAATGAGGGTGTCAATCTATGTTTTTTTCATGATCTTGTTCCATCCACGATATCAAATGGAATGAGGGTGTCAATCCATGTTTTTTTCATGATCTTGTTCCATCCATGATATCAAATGGAATGAGGGTGTCAATCTATGTTTTTTTCATGATCTTGTTCCATCCACGATATCAAATGGAATGAGGGTGTCAATCTATGTTTTTTTCATGATCTTGTTCCTTCCACGATATCAAATGGAATGAGGGTGTCAATCTATTTTTTTCATGATCTTGTTCCATCCACGATATCAAATGGAATGAGGGTGTCAATCTAGGTTTTTTTCATGATCTTGTTCCATCCATGATATCAAATGGAATGAGGGTGTCAATCTATGTTTTTTCATGATCTTGTTCCATCCACGATATCAAATGGAATGAGGGTGTCAATCTATGTTTTTTTCATGATCTTGTTCCATCCACGATATCAAATGGAATGAGGGTGTCAATCTATGTTTTTTCATGATCTTGTTCCATCCACGATATCAAATGGAATGAGGGTGTCAATCTATGTTTTTTCATGATCTTGTTCCATCCACGATATCAAATGGAATGAGGGTGTCAATCTATGTTTTTTCATGATCTTGTTCCATCCACGATATCAAATGGAATGAGGGTGTCAATCTATGTTTTTTCATGATCTTGTTCCATCCACGATATCAAATGGAATGAGGGTGTCAATCTATGTTTTTTTCATGATCTTGTTCCATCCACGATATCAAATGGAATGAGGGTGTCAATCCATGTTTTTTTTCTCATATCTGTAAACCCAATAGGACTACTAGTATGATGAAATGTAGAGAAATGACAGAAGCTGTTTATGTCTTGTAGGGGTCAGTTAGTGATGTGAGGGACTTCAGGTTCTCCTCGGGCATACCAGATAAAACATGATTTGGTTGGAGCAGACAGTACATACATTATGATGTTATATGAATCACACATTACATATTGTATGATGTTATATGAATCACACATTCAATACTGTATGATGTTATATGAATCACACATTCAATACTGTATGATGTTATATGAATCACACATTACATACTATATGATGTTATATGAATCACACATTACATACTATATGATGTTATATGAATCACACATTACATACTGTATGATGTTATATGAATCACACATTACATACTGTATGATGTTATATGAATCACACATTCAATACTGTATGATGTTATATGAATCACACATTCAATACTGTATGATGTTATATGAATCACACATTACATACTGTATGATGTTATATGAATCACACATTCAATACTGTATGATGTTATATGAATCACACATTCAATACTGTATGATGTTATATGAATCACACATTACATACTGTATGATGTTATATGAATCACACATTCAATACTGTATGATGTTATATGAATCGTATGATGTTCACACAGTAAATACTGTATGTTATTAAAACATCTTACGATCATGAATGATGTATTTTCAATTCAAACATTTCCTAATATGATTAGTAAACTGGCATCTTGGCCAGCATCTTTATGGCTTGGGAGGACTAACCTTGTTTCTGTACAGTGGTTATGAAACAACAACAATTTTATGACCTTGCATGGGTTCAGCGTTCTCTGCCTACATTCATTGTTTTAAATGGAGAAATTAACGTAGAAAGGACAAATTCTTGGAATGGATGATTTGGACGGTGTAGCTGAGTTGGTAGGGGGATTTATAGTACAGTGTGTGCTCTGTGAGTTGGCCTGTATGGGTAGAAAACCCTGGCACCCTGACTCATGTCCAACCAGCTCATCCAAGTGACTACATTCATGTCTCCCTGAAGAAATGGCTCAAATGAGGCTGTTAGGTTCTATTCCTTTGTACGAGGTAGAAATAGCAGGCTTGTCAAACAGGGAGAGATCAACAAGGAAACAAGAGCATTCATGTTATGCCCCAGGGAGTTGAACTGCAAGCATTCATGGCTTCTACATTGATTTGACAGTCAATGCCAATCACAAACTGCACCGCTGTGGTGTTCAAATTGAAGGACATCTTCCCGAGTCTAATACCTGCAGGAGATTAGGACCATGGCGTTCACTATATTTTGCAGGGAGGTTTAATAGACTTAATGTCTACTGTATGCAGGAGGTTTAATAGACTTAATGTCTACTGTATCCAGGAGGTTTAATAGACTTAATGTCTACTGTATGCAGGAGGTTTAATAGACTTAATGTCTACTGTATGCAGGAGGTTTAATAGACTTAATGTCTACTGTATGCAGGGGGTTTAATATACTTAATGTCTACTGTATGCAGGAGGTTTAATAGACTTAATGTAGACAGTATGCAGGAGGTTTAATAGACTTAATGTCTACTGTATGCAGGAGGTTTAATAGACTTAATGTCGACTGTATGCAGGAGGTTTAATATACTTAATGTAGACAGTATGCAGGAGGTTTAATAGACGTAATGTCTACTGTATGCAGGAGGTTTAATAGACTTAATGTCTACTGTATGCAGGAGGTTTAATATACTTAATGTCTACTGTATGCAGGAGGTTTAATAGACTTAATGTCTACTGTATGCAGGAGGTTTAACAGACTTAATGTCTACTGTATGCAGGAGGTTTAACAGACTTAATGTCTACTGTATGCAGGAGGTTTAATAGACTTAATGTAGACGGTATGCAGGAGGTTTAATAGACTTAATGTCTACTGTATGCAGGAGGTTTAATAGACTTAATGTCTACTGTATGCAGGAGGTTTAATAGACTTAATGTCTACTGTATGCAGGAGGTTTAATAGACTTAATTTCTACTGTATGCAGGAGGTTTAATAGACTTAATGTCTACTGTATGCAGGAGGTTTAATATACTTAATGTAGACGGTATGCAGGAGGTTTAATAGACTTAATGTCTACTGTATGCAGGAGGTTTAATAGACTTAATGTCTACTGTATGCAGGAGGTTTAATAGACTTAATGTCTACTGTATGCAGGAGGTTTAATATACTTAATGTCTACTGTATGCAGGATGTTTAATAGACTTAATGTCTACTGTATGCAGGAGGTTTAATATACTTAATGTCTACTGTATGTGTTCTGCTGCGTTTTCTTCTCAAGACACAACACAGCATTCTATACATTTGTATTAGTGATTGGGAGATTGACCAAGACCATGGAATGGATTGCTCAACAAACGACCGTAAAACCACTTCGAAACCGAATTGTCCCCAATCAATGTTCTCCAAGGACTATGTGTAGATACTGTGATACAAATAAATGTTTTTTATGTAAATTGGTTGTGTAGAATTAGCTCTTTGGTCCAAGCCAATGCTTTGCTAGTGACACTAAGCAGATATTGGCTGTGCTGGCTGGCTTTCCATAGTTCTTCTTCGGAAAAAAGTGTTTAAGTAAAGTGCTCCCGAGTGGGGCAGTGGTCTAATGCACTGCTTCTCAGTGCTATAGGCATCACTACAGACCCTGGTTCGATTCCTAGGCTGTATGAAATCAAATTGTATTTGTTACATTGTCACGCCCTGACCATAGAGAGCCTTTTTATTCTCTATTTTGGTCAGGTCGGGGTGTGACTAGGGTGGGTGATCTAGTGTGTTTATATCTATGTTGGCCTGGTATGGTTCCCAATCAGAGGCAGCTGTTTATCGTTGTCTCTGATTGGGGATCATATTTAGGCAGCCATTTCCCCATGGTGCTTTGTGGGATCTTGTTTGTGCGTAGTTGCGTGTGCGCACTGCATTTGACTTCACGTTTCGTTTGTTCTGTATTGTTTTGGTGAGTTTCATTAATGAAACATGTGGAACTCTACACACGCTGCGCCTTGGTCCGTTTATTCTACAGACAATCGTGACACACATGCGCCGAATACAAGCCCTTAACCAACAATGCGTTAAGTTGAGAAAAAAAAGTGTAAAGATAAAAGGAAACTAAAAAAATAAAAAAATAATAATTAAACAGCAGCAGTAAAATAACAAGCGAGGCTATATACAGGGGGTACCAGTACAGAGTCAATGTGGAGGCTATATACAAGAGGTACCGGTACAGAGTCAATGTGGAGGCTATATACAAGAGGTACCGGTACAGAGTCAATGTGGAGGCTATATACAGGGGGTACCGGTACAGAGTCAATGTGCGAGTGCACCGGTTAGTTGAGGTAATTGAGGTAATATGTACATGTAGGGTAGAGTTAAAATGACTATGCATAGATAATAAACAGAGAGTAGCAGCAGCGTAAAAGAGAGAACTAGGTAGCCCTTTGATTAGCTGTTCAGGAGACCGTGAACGGGAGTCACATAGGGACGCACACGATTGGTCCATTATCGTCCTGGTTAGGGGAGGGGTTTAGCCGGGATAGGCCGTCATTGTAAATATTGACTTGCCTAGTTAAATAAAGGTTCAATAAAAATAAATACAAATTATAAGTACCAGGATAAGACCACATTAAATGCAACTGAGTGTTTAATGGAACCCAAATATTGGACCATTGGCCTGTGCAATATTTCCTTTAGAATGGTCTCTCGTCTTGATCTAATGGAACATCAATGGTGTCCATGTGTTCATTAAGAAAGGCATTGCTTAGCACCTATAATCTCACATATGCGGTGTGTGCCGTGAAATGGAACCATGTCCCGAACAGTACCCTATTCCCTATGCAGTGCACTACTTTTGACGAGGGCCCCACTAGACAGGTGAAATGGCACCATTTGGGACATGGCCCAAGAGTCGTTGTGGAGGAGACGAGACAGGTTAGCCTCCCCAAGGGATCAACAAACTCCACGGTTGCCCTGGTGACAGATGAGACCTCATTCCCTCTGCAACATAAACATGATTTAATATCACAGCTGTTCAACTCTCCAACACCTCTTCCTCATTTTCCTTATTAGATGCTTATGCCCAGGGAGGCCTACAGTACAATGTGCCTCGCAAAGCTCTAGCTACTTCTCAGGAAATGATTACTAACATGCTATGCATCCCAAATTACACACTATATGTCCTATAGGGCTGTGGTCAAAGGTAGTGCACTTTATGTCCTATAGGGCTGTGGTCAAAGGTAGTGCACTTTATGTCCTATAGGGCTGTGGTCAAAGGTAGTGCACTTTATGTCCTATAGGGCTGTGGTCAAAGGTAGTGCACTTTATGTCCTATAGGGCTGTGGTCAAAGGTAGTGCACTATATTTCCTAGAGGGCTGTGGTCAAAGGTAGTGCACTATATTTCCTATAGGGTTGTGGTCAAAGGTAGTGCACCATATTTCCTATAGGGTTGTGGTCAAAGGTAGTGCACTATATTTCCTATAGGGTTGTGGTCAAAGGTAGTGCACTATATTTCCTAGAGGGCTGTGGTCAAAGGTAGTGCACTTTATGTCCTAGAGGGACCACGGTGTCATTTGGGATACAACTGAATACCTAGACTGGAGTTAAACCCCCAAATAATCTTTAGTACGCAAGAAATTTAAATGAAAGGGATTTAATGTAAACTCATTATTATAATTTAGTTGGTCATGCCCTCTCTGTATTTAATCCTGCTCTGGGACATGATGCCATATACGGGTGTATTTATTCCTGGTCTGAGACATGCCATATAAGGGTGTATTTAATCCTGGTCTGAGACATGATGGCGTATAAGGGTGTATTTAATCCAGGTCTGAGACATGCCATATAAGGGTGTGTCTAATCTTTGTTTAGGACATGATGCCATATAAGGGTGTATTTAATCCTGGTCTGAGACATGCCTTATAAGGGTGTATTTAATCCTGGTCTGAGACATGCCTTATAAGGGTGTATTTAATCTTTGTTTAGGACATGATGCCATATAAGGGTGTATTTATTCCTGGTCTGAGACATGCCTTATAAGGGTGTTTAATGTTTGTTTTGTTTCTGTTCTCTCAGGCTATTACTTTGTGAGTGGCCCACGCGGTCATGTGTTTACTTTCCTGGTGAACCTGCGCAACTATCAGAGTGCAGGGATAAAAACAGGGCTTCCCCACACACACAGGCACACAAACACAGAATGGATGGAGGCCTGTGAGTCTACACTAATACAATCAGCATGGTAGAAACAGCAGGGGCAGACACACTGTAGACCCATACACCACAGACGTGAGATACTCTGAGCTTCTCTCCACCACAGAGCCACCCTCCCCTCCTCTTGGTTAGCTTTGATTCTGAAGCACCAGACAGAGAGGAGAGGACATGTTTCATGCTGTGATCAGAGATGACCCACTCCCTGTAAGTCTTCTCTCTTTAGATAGCCATTTCTTGACTGGACACAGAGAACAGATGTTCACCTCACATATAGTTTACAGATAGGAAATAAATGTCTGTAATACAATACATGATTTCATCTTTGACAGATTATTATAGTATGAACTTTATCTGAGGAGCTTTAGGAAACCATTTTGAAATACTCTAAGTAGTTGAGTGTATTTTTGTTTTCCATAGATATTGGACTAGTTGAATAACATGAACATTTCACACTAGTAAAATCATACGGTGCATTCCGAAAGTATTCAGACCCCTTGACTTGTTCCACGTTTGCTATGTTACAGCCTTATTCTAACATTTATGAAATAGTTGTTTATCACATTTACATAAGTATTCAGAAATTTTACTCAGCACTTTGTTGAAGCAGCAATTACAGCCTGCAGTCTTCTTGGGTATGACTCTAAAAGCTTGGCACACTTGTATTTGGGGAGTTTCTCCCATTCTTCTCTGCAGATGCTCTCAAGTTCTGTCAGATTGGATGGGGAGCATCGCCGCACAGCTATTTTCAGGTCTCTCCAGAGATGTTCGATCGGGTTCAAGTCCGGGCTCTGGTTGGGCCACTCAAGGACATTCAGAGACTTGTCCTGAAGCCACTCCTGCGTTATCTTGGCTGTGTGCTTAGGGTTGTTGTCCTGTTGGAAGGTGAACCTTCACCCCAGTCTGAGGTCCTGAGCGCTCTGGAGCAGGTTTTCATCAAGGATCTCTCTGTACTTTGCTCTGTTCATCTTTCCCTCGATCCTGTCTAGTCTCTCAGTCCTTGCCACTGAAAAACATCCCCACAGCATGATGCTGCCACCATCATATTTTACTGTACTTGTTTCTCATGGTCTAATAGTCTTTAGGTGCCTTTTGGCAAACTCCAAGCAAGCTGTCATGTGCCTTTTACTGAGGAGTGGCTTCCGTCTGGCCACTCTACCGTAAAGGTCTGATTGGTGAAGTGCTGCAGAGATGGTTGTCCTTCTGAAAGGTTCTCCCATCTCCACAAGGGTACCCTGGAGCTCTGTCAGAGTGACCATTGGGTTCTTGGTTACCTTCCTGACCAAGGCCCTTCTCCCCAGATTGCTCAGTTTGGCCGGGCAGCCAGCTCTAGGAAGAGTCACTTGGTGGTTCCAAACGTCTTCCATTTAAGAATGGAGGCTACTGTGTTCTTGGGGACCTTCAATGCTGCAGAAAGTTTTTGGTACCCTTCCCCAGATCTGTGCCTCGACACAATTCTGTCTCGGAGCTCTACGGACAATTCCTTGAACTTCATGTCTTGGTTTTTGCTCTGACATGCATTGTCAACTGTGGGACCTTATATAGACAGGTGTGTGCCTTTCCAATCATGTCCAATCAATTGAATTTACCACAGGTAGACTTCAATCAAATTGTAAATACTGTACATCTCAAGTATGATCAATGGAAACAGGATGCACCTGAGCTCAATTTCAAGTCTCATATCAAAGGGTATGAATACTAACGGGTATCGGGTATTTAAGTTTTTTTATTTTGAACAAATGTGGAGAAAACAAATCTAAAAAAAACATGTTTTCACTTTGTATTTTGTGTAGATTTATGGGGAAAACATTTATTGAAGCAATTTTACAATAAAGCTGTGGAGAAAGTCAAGGGGTCTGAATACTTTCTGAATGCACTGTACATACCAAACAGTTGGAATATTGAGTGAATGATTGAGTAAACACTCGGTATAGCGTAACGATAGGAGCCAAACCCCTCAATGTGAATAATATCAAGCCAATCATTTGCATGCTGATGTATTTACATATTTCATTTCCATTATAAGTAGGGATAATATGGGATTTAGCCCTGGGCCAAACAGAGTCAACCTTGCAGGCTTTTACTGACAATGTCACCATGAGACCAGTCAGGAGGCATGCTTGAGGCATGGAAAACTCTCAAGGACTTGGATTGGCTTTGGAGTTTTGTATTAAATCCATCAATTGTTATCGTGCTAAACACGTACAATCAACACGAAAAGTAGGAAAGTGTCCTGAAATGTGTTATGCAAAAGTAAAAAAGTTGAACTAAAATATGTCAACATCTTTATCTTTATTACGATCCCCGTTAGCTGATGCCATGATGACAGCTAATCTTCCTGCGGTCACACAACAACAAGACTTTACAGATCACACAACTGCTAGGAAAAGCGAAATCCACATAATTGTTTTCTTACTAGCCTGTTTAAATATACGGTGTCTCAACTCTGCTTGCTGTTCCCTAATGACCAGCCTCACAGTTGAGTTCAACAACGAGACAAAATGTCAAACTCATGTCCATGTTTTGAACAGGACATTTTGTTGAAAGATATGTAACTTCTACCTACCCTCATCACTGCCACTTTTTTCTTCTAGGTCAGAGATGGTCATGGAACTGCAGGGTATGCAGGTTTTTGTTCTACCCCAGCTCGAACTGCCCTGGAAACACTGTAATAGCTCTCACAAAACGCCCCTTGCCTACAGTATTAGGAGCTATTGTTGATAACTCAATCTGAAGAACAGACAGGAATATATATATAAAATAAAGGACTCTTCTTTTTTCCCAATCAGACAGAGCAGAAAAGGTGTGAATTGTGCGTCTCTCTTCCAGGTACAGTAAGATTGTTTGCAATGCTAATAAGAACCACGGAATGAATCCAATTTGATTTTGTTCCGGGGGAATGTTTCATTTAAAACCGTAGGGGAAGTCAGAAAGTCTTGCAAGCCCCCAGGCTACTTCACTTCAGGGGTACATCCCTATGGCCCGGAAGTGGACTAATCTTCATGTATCACTTTATTAACCAGGAAATAAGAAATACACCAAACCACAACAGAGCTTTCATTCCCTATGGGAGTTGTTGAATACAAAATATAATGGTTGTTAGATGGATAAAGCTGCATGAAAGACAAAGGTTTATGTGTACAGAGTGGAAGGCATTAGATTTTGTCTGCTGGCTCCCACTCAAATGTATGAAGCTTCCCGTGTCACAGTGCAAGCCGTGCAGATTTTGTACTTACTTCTAAAAAATGTATCTCGGTCACCATAAGCTAGACTGCCAGCCAGGGTTGCTCCTGTTCCTTGCCTCAGTGTTAAATTGTATTTTTAGAATTCCATTCCACACAAAGAATCAATGTGGCTGTAAACATGTTTTCAAGTGTTATGACAATGATTAAATCTTCTACCGGGGACTTTAGCTCAGCGATTTCTCCACTATGTCATTATGAAAGCGTTAAAGGCGTTTATAAATGGCTGTTAAACATTGATTCATATTGATAGGGAGACATACAGAAGTGCAAATCAAGGTAATGTCATGGAGATTGTTCTGCTAGTGACTCACCATACCTCTTAGCTGGAAATATGTCAGGAGCACACATTCAATATCATAGTGTGAAGAAAACCCTTACTATTGCCCATGAGTACTACCCAGAACTTTCTCTCAATCCCTCTCTCTGGTCCTGGAACTAAGAGACACATTTTGTGACTTCTAACAGCTGAGGTAGGCTACCAACCCCTGACGTCAGCCTGAGTCTGTCCTGCTGCAGAAGGTCATTTCACACCTATGCGTTAGGCACCAGATGTACAGGGACAAGAGTCAGCTGAGCCGGTCAGCCAATCAGTGGTTGGACACCCCAGTCTGTCACTAAACTCTTCAGTTGTTTCCACGATGGCAGGTTGAAACAAACTGCAGGTTCGAGTTAGGGTTTATTTTGTAATACATTTGCTAACGTTTCTAAAAACCTGTTTTCGCTTTGTCATTATGGGGTATTGTGTTTAGATTGATTAAGAAAAAAATGAATTTAATTCAGTTTAGATTAAGGCTTTAATGTGGAGGAGGAGACTATGGGAGGTACACAGTACTACATAGAGCCATGACTACATGGAACTCTATTCCAAATCAGGTAACTGATGCAAGCAGTCGAATCAGATTTAAAAAAACAAATACAAATACCCCTTATGGAACAGTGGGGACTGTGAAGAGACACACACACACACACACACGTGATAAGACACGAACTCTACACACACGTCCACATGGATGTTGTATTGTAAAAATGTGGTGGTGGAGTGGTGGCCTGAGCGACCACATTTCATGTTTTGTGAAAAGTGTTATTAAATGTAATGTCATGTAATAGTTTAAATTGTATATACAGTAACTGCCATAATGTTGCTGGATCCCAGGAAGAGTAGCTGCTGCCTTGGCAGGAACTAATGGGGATCCATAATAAACCCCAGGAAGAGTAGCTGCTGCCTTGGCTGGAACTAATGGGGATCCATAATAAACCCCAGGAAGAGTAGCTGCTGCCTTGGCAGGAACTAATGGGGATCCATAATAAACCCCAGGAAGAGTAGCTGCTGCCTTGGCAGGAACTAATGGGGATCCATAATAAACCCCAGGAAGAGTAGCTGCTGCCTTGGCAGGAACTAATGGGGATCCATAATAAACCCCAGGAAGAGTAGCTGCTGCCTTGGCTGGAACTAATGGGGATCCATAATAAACCCCAGGAAGAGTAGCTGCTGCCTTGGCAGGAACTAATGGGGATCCATAATAAACCCCAGGAAGAGTAGCTGCTGCCTTGGCAGGAACTAATGGGGATCCATAATAAACCCCAGGAAGAGTAGCTGCTGCCTTGGCAGGAACTAATGGGGATCCATAATAAACCCCAGGAAGAGTAGCTGCTGCCTTGGCAGGAACTAATGGGGATCCATAATAAACCCCAGGAAGAGTAGCTGCTGCCTTGGCAGGATCTAATGGGGATCCATAATAAACCCCAGGAAGAGTAGCTGCTGCCTTGGCAGGAACTAATGGGGATCCATAATAAACCCCAGGAAGAGTAGCTGCTGCCTTTGCAGGAACTAATGGGGATCCATAATAAACCCCAGGAAGAGTAGCTGCTGCCTTGGCTGGAACTAATGGGGATCCATAATAAACCCCAGGAAGAGTAGCTGCTGCCTTGGCAGGAACTAATGGGGATCCATAAAAAATACATATGGCATAGTTTGCGTGTCTTAGCTATTCAGACCATGAGTTAAAATCTCTAATGCGTAACAGTATTTTAGCATCATTATTCATTATTTGAGTCATCAGGCGCAGGTAAACTGTGATTCCAAAACGAACAGCTCCTACTGTAAAATGTGGCAGAAATGACAGGCCTCTCTGTTCATTACAGTTAATGAAAGTGTTATTGCAACCCTGTCTGTTGACTGAAAGCATGCTGCTTACAACACAGCATGATATTAACATCCACCGAATACCTTGTCTTAATCAATCTAATGGCTACAAATGACATTCTTAGATTCTAGAACACGTTATTGGATTCTATAGCACGGAACACGGATGATAGGCTTAATAAATATACACTAAGTGATTAAATATGACAATACGTTCATGAAATACAACTAACGTGATCCATTCACCCAACTAAACAATACATACCCACGTAATTGTACGTGGATGTAACTTTCAATTAAATGACTGTTTTCAAGATAATAACAATTCGAAACAAATGACTCACTGGATAAATAAAGGCGAGGGGCACCGATAATGTTGTGAAACAAAAGACCAACCCATAAAAGTTCTGGCGGGTTATTGAAGCCTGTTAAGCACCATGGACCTCCAGCCTCCACCGTTGCAGCCAACGCAGTGAGCAATCTTTTTTTTATGTTGGTAAGCTGAGCCTGATCGAATTTCTTTGAGAAATCAGCAAAAAAGGATAAAGTAAAAAAAAAAAAAAAAAAAAGAAGAACGATTTGTAATTTGTGATAAACTGTAGACTCACTGATCAAGGACATATACCATAACATGAGATCCACTTCTCTCTCCACATAGATTAGCATTTTAATGCGTAAGACAAATCAGACATTTACAGGCCCATTCAAATGGTTACTCAAATGAGTAATGCTATTCGAAAGAGTCTCCACTGAACTCTATTCACACACATTGATGTCTCAAGTATTTGAAAAGGAAAACAGTAATACACAGTAGTATATAGTATTATTATATAGTATATATAGTATATGGATATCAATATATGGTATATACCTTGATAAAGAAACTTTACCATGACACTTTCCTTATAAAAACTATTCTATTTAAAATTGTTGATATTGTCGCCGTAATTTCTGTTCCTTCTTTGAAATTTTCTCTTTATTGATTTCTTATTTGATGTGTGTATGTTTCTATTCCCGCCGGGCTCACTTGTAAAAGAGACCTAAGTCTCAATGTGAATCACTGTTAAAATAAAGGTTTAATAAATCAAATAACTAAACTGCCCCCCCCCCCCCATCCTAATAGCCTGTAGCCATTGAAACAGAGGTACATATGGAAGACATCATCATTACATAAAACCCTATGGCTGACAACATTACATTATACCGGAATACAGGTACACTGACCCTTGACCTCTACTGACCCCATTTGTCTCACTGTCCCTTCTGCTGCTGTCCTGTTACTGTGTAAGATAGAACGCTATTGACACTAATCTTGAAGTAAGGAAATCCAGCCTGATAGAACAGTAACCAACCACTATACAGTACATCAGTATATAACCTGATAGAACAGTAACCTACCACTATACATCAGTATATAACCTGATAGAACAGTAACCAACCACTATACATCAGTATATAACCTGATAGAACAGTAACCAACCACTATACAGTACATCAGTATATAACCTGATAGAACATTAACCAACCGCTATACAGTACATGTAACGGCTTTCCTCCTCCTCTTCATCCGAAGAGGAGGAGCAGGGATTGAACCAAAATGCAGCGTTGTGTGATGACATGATTTATTTAAACAAGACGAAAAAACGAACTACACTTGAATAATTAACAAAACAAATAAACGATGTAGACAGACCTGGACGACGAACTTACATGAAACACGAAGAACGCAATAACAGGAAAACTGACTACATAAAACGAACGAACAAACAAAACCGAAAACAGTCCCGTGTGGCGTAACATACTGACACAGGAGACAACCACCCACAAACAAACAGTGTGAAAACACCTACCTTAATATGACTCTCAATCAGAGGAAACGAAAACCACCTGCCTCTAATTGAGAGCCACATCAGGTCACCCTTATACAAACATAGAAACACATAACATAGACTACCCACCCAAACTCACGCCCTGACCGTCAAACACATACAAAATAACAGAAAACCGGTCAGGAACGTGACAGTACATCAGTATATAACCTGATAGAACAGTAACCAACCACTATACAGTACATCAGTATATAACCTGATAGAACATTAACCAACCACTATACAGTACATCAGTATATAACCTGATAGAACATTAACCAACCACTATACATCAGCGTATGACCTGATAGAACAGTAACCAACCACTATACATCAGCGTATGACCTGATAGAACAGTATCCCAACAAACAGGTCTATGAATAGGATCTAACTGTCAGTAATGATCTGGACACTTAACCTTTCTCAATAGGTTCAGTCTTGGCATAATCAGTAAGGAGGCGCTACAAAAGTAGCAATCTTTATGATCCAGAGGAAATTACAGCAAAAAGAGATAGAACTCCTGTAAGTTAGAAGAACCCTGTTGATTTGCAAGCTGGTGTGGCTGAATTAAGATCTGTGTCAATACAATTTCTAGCCTGGTTGCCAGTCTCTATCAACTCAGATCAAACAAATCACACTTTAATTGTCAGATGCTTCGTAAACAACGCTGTGTTGACTAACAGTGAAATGCTTACTTACTGGCCCTTCCCAACAATACAGAAAACAAAAACAAAAATATAATAATAATAATAATAATATTAGTAATAATAGAACAAAATTGTAACGCAAGGAATAAATCCACAATGAGCAAAGATAGCTTGGCTATATACAGTACACGGGGTACGAGCACCAAGTCAATGTGCAGGGGTACGAGGTAATAACATGGCTATATACAGGGAGTACCAGCACCAAGTCAATGTGCAGGGGTACGAGGTAATAACATGGCTATATACAGGGAGTACGATCACCAAGTCAATGTGCAGGGGTACGAGGTAATAACATGGCTATATACAGTACACGGGGTACGAGCACCAAGTCAATGTGCAGGGGTACGAGGTAATAACATGGCTATATACAGTACACGGGGTACGAGCACCAAGTCAATGTGCAGGGGTACGAGGTAATAACATGGCTATATACAGTACACGGGGTACGAGCACCAAGTCAATGTGCAGGGGTACGAGGTAATAACATGGCTATATACAGGGAGTACCAGCACCAAGTCAATATGCAGGGGTACGAGGTAATAACATGGCTATATACACAGAGTACCAGCACCAAGTCAATGTGCAGGGGTACGAGGTAATAACATGGCTATGTACAGGGAGTACCAGCACCAAGTCAATGTGCAGGGGTATGAGGTAATAACATTCTCCGGCACCGTTTGTCGAGCGGTAGCAGAGAGAACAGTATATGACTCGGGTAGCTTGAGTCTTTGACAATTTTTTGGGCCTTCCTCTGACACCGCCTGGTATAGAAGTCCTGGATGGCAGGGACTTCGTCCCCAGTTATGTACTGGGCCGTATGGACTACCTTCTGTACCTAGAATTCCACTCCTTGAACTCCATGTCATGTGCCAATATTCCACTCCTTGAACTCTGTTTCATATGCCAAATCTTTGGCACATGACATGAAGTACAAGGAGTGGAAGACTGACAACCAGGCTATACAGTTTCCTTTCTGAGTACCCATTTAGCAATCCAGAAAAAAAGGGCCCTGTTTGTTGAATGAAAAGTCATATTAAGAAATCAATGTATCACTCAGTAACAAAAACAAAATAACACATAGCCTAGTTTAGCTATGTAGCTGTATAAAGCATTTTTTTTTTACCAGTCCAGCCAAGGAAAGAGAAACGATACTTGATATCAAATCCATTATAAATGTGCCAATAGAGACACAGGAGAGCCAAGAGACGAATGCAGGTAAATAACTGAAATGACAGATCCAATCTTACGTGTATAATTTAAATAGAGAGGAATAGTCACAGAGCTAAACAAAATATGAATAAAGAAATGTGGTCCTTTTAGAAGTGACGAGAGCTGTAGCATTAAACTCATTCATCTTCCATGTTGCTTTTTCCTGCAGGGCCTAATATTCCTCATCAATCAGTAAGTTTGGTGTCAAGTGTGGACAATCTGACACAAAGTAAGTGTCAGCCTCTTTACTTGTTGTTCTACAACCTGGTTAATGAATAGGCTCATGTGAGTTGATGAATATGTATCGATGAGAGCTTGTAGAAGTGATAAGTGTAATAAAGGCCAGATTCAGTTAAGTACTGACTAGAGGCAACATATGAAACACACTGACCTCTGGCGCAAAATATGACTCTGTCCCAAAGTGTACCCTAATCTCAATATAGTGCACTACTGTTGAACAGGGCTCATCAGGCGCTGGTCAAAAGTAGTGCACTACGTAGGGAATAGGGTGCCATTTGGGACAGGAACCTATAACTCTCACACACACACACACACACACAGAAGAGACACCCACAAGTACTAGCAGACATCAAATACATAAAAGGAAGTCATACTAACAATGGAGAGGTCAATCAAGCACTTTAAAAGCGAGGAGTGAACACCGTGCTTACATAGACACATCTGCTGCGCCGATGAAAGATTCCAACGTCGTCTTTCTTCTTTACACGTTTTTTTTCCCTTCTTTGCCTTGGCTACACCTCTCCAGGTTGGCTGCTTAATGTGTGAAGGAACGGAAATTGGTAACTTAAAATGTGTGATTAGAATCGTCGTTAGAATGGCATCTCTGCCTGCCCTTGACACAGTAATATGTTCTTAGATCGGATACATTGAGACTGCTATATTATAAAACTTTAAAATTAGCAAGACATAGGTTTGTTTATCTCTCTTTGCTTGATCGCCACTTTTTAATTATGTTTACAATTAGTACAGACGTGGAGTCAGCAACACTTGACTGAAACCTTCAACAAACAAGATAATCAAAAGTACATCTTCATGTTGTTTTTAAACTCATGTATTTGACCAAAGTTTCTTAATTAGGGCCAATTCTTAATTGCATGCATATGCATCACAAAAACAAAAAATAATAGACTGTGGTTTATGAAACATGAAGCTAAAATGTCTACTGATAACACAATGGAAAGAGTCCAAAATGGCAACCTATTTTCACTATACAGTAGTGGACTACTTTAGACCAGAGCCCTATGGGCCCTGGTCAAATGTATTGCACTTTATATGGAATATGGTGCCATTTAGGATGATTATTAGCAGTAGTTCTTCTAACTGTGATGGACTTCCGGACTAATAGTGTTCTGTTTCAGAACATTCTCGAGCCTCCCAGAACTGCACACCCTTCTAATTGACCTCATCTAGTCACGATCCTTGGCAAATTAAATAAAACCCATCAAAGGGGCAATCTGAATATGCTAAAAAACATTTTTGGATTTATGAAAATAATAATGTACTGTATACCCATTGATTATTGAAGAATATAATTGAATATGTCTCATGAGCTTAGTTCAACTGTCACACCATGTTAGTACTCCAATGTTTTAATAATTGCAAAAGTAAACAAACACTGTACAGTCTCAAAACATGGTTCAAACTATAATGTTGATATCATGGATGGTCAGTCATTGCATCCATAGCTCTGTCTATGAATTTGAGAGTGGTTACATTTATCCAGGCCCCAATCCCTCAGCTTTTTAGCAAAACAGATGCGGGGTGTTATTGTTTCATACTGCGGATTGGTCCATTCAAGATCAAAAACTAATAACGCTAAGTAGGCTATGAATTACAAAACACAGACACGCTGGGAATGACAGATTTCTTATAGACTAGCATCAGCGCTTTGTGTTGGGAGAAAATAAATGATAGTGGTGTTTGTTCATCATATCTTAACAAACATCAATAGTTTATCACCTGGGAAATGATCTGCAACCCGTTTTTACGGTGCTAAGGATTTCTGATTAAACTAGAAGCAGTTGCAGGAGGACGATGGAAACCTTGGGTCATCATGTACAGTTGAAGTTGAAGTTTACATATACCTTAGCCAAATACATTTAAACTCAGTTTTTCACAATTCCTGACATTTAATCCTAGTAAAAATTCCCTGTCTTAGGTTAGTTAGGATCACCACTTTATTTTAAGAATGTGAAATGTCAGAATAATAGTAGAGAGAATGATTTATTTAAGCTTTTATTTCTTTCATCACATTCCCAGTGGGTCAGAAGTTTACATACACTCAATTAGTATTTGGTATCACTGCCTTTAAATTGTTTAACTTGGGTCAAATGTTCCAGGTAGCCTTCCACAAGCTTTCCACAATAAGTTGGGTGAATTTTGTCCGATTCCTCCTGACTGAGCTGGTGTAACTGAATCAGGTTTGTAGGCCTCTTTGCTCGCACACGCTTTTTCAGTTCTGCCCACAGATTTTCTATAGGATTGAGGTCAGGGCTTTGTGATGGCCACTCTAATAACTTGACTTTATTTTCCTTAAGCCATTTTGACACAATTTGTAAGTATGCTTGGGGTCATTGTCCGTTTGGAAGACCCATTTGCGACCAAGCTTTAACTTCCTGACTGATGTCTTAAGATGTTGCTTCAATATATCCACATAATTTTGCTTATTCTCTCTCTCTCTCTCTCTCTCTCTCTCTCACCACCTCTCTCTCTTCCCCCTACACCCAGGCTCTGTTAGGCAGGTCATAAATTCCTAGAGGTGTTTCTCTCCTCATGGCTAGAGTGTAGAGAGAGTGAGTTTCACAAGAGAACAAAGGAACCTCTTCTACATCACAGAACTTGAGAACTGAACAATGTCCATGTTTTGGACAATGTGTACACGGTCGGGGGAGAATCCAGCTACGACCGGTCCATTTTGTTTAATGTTTGTGAACTCATGAGAGACAATACAGCCACATTACCATAACTGTGTTTATAGAAGAGTCTCAGGTGTGATGCTTGCATCTAATTGATGCTTGCATCTAATGTTGTATAAAATGAATGAGTAAAGATGAAACTATTTGTGAAATTTTGTGATATGATTTTAAACTGTTTAATGAAGGAAACTCCAATTCCCTTTGGAGTTTAACTAAGTCATAGGCCCGCCCCATGAGCACAGACATTGATCTGGCATCATGGGGCAGCCCGTTTCTACTGAATAAAACCCCCACCCGAAATAATTTCCCTTTAGACCAGTACCTCATCACAGAGGGAGCTAAGGTTTGAGTAGATTGCTGAATCTTTTAACCATACCACGTGGTTAAACTCTGAGACTATCGATCCGACAGAATAAGAGCAAATCTTTGATACTAATTACTAGTCTGCAGCTAGGAATTCTATACCATTGAATGCGAAGGCCGACAACCGCCGAAACATCTATTCTATAACAACATTTCTGAATGTTACTCTGAAGTAGCCATTCTAACCAAAGACTCCAGGGACACAGAGAGAGGGGCGGATGAACTTCCAACATAGATCACGATGACACACTGAGCATAAATATATATATATTGATTGCAATTATTCCAGAATGAGTGAGCGTTCATGTGCAAAGGATTAGCATTTCAATGGTTATAATTATCAACTTTGTCGTGTTTTTTTATCTTTTGCGCCCTTCTCAGTCCCTTTGTCTACCAAGCCGCGATACCGGTTTAGCCCACTAGGGCACATTTTTTACATTACATTTTAGTCATTTAGCAGACGCTCTTATCCAGAGCGACTTACAGTAGAGTGCATACATTTTATTACATTTTTTTTTTACATACTGAGACAAGGATATCCCCTACCGGCCAAACCCTCCCTAACCCGGACGACGCTATGCCAATTGCGCCCCACGGACCTCCCAGTTGCGGCCGGCTGCGACAGAGCCTGGGCGCGAACCCAGCCCAGCCTGGGCGCGAACCCAGAGACTCTGGTGGCGCAGCTAGCACTGCGATGCAGTGCCCTAGACCACTGCGCCACCCGGGAGGTTGAGAACACATCCCCTATCATTTCCCTGTAACCATTATTACTTTGTTTGTTTGTTGATGCATTTCTGTGATTATTTAGTTAATAAATAAATAATTGAAACAATTGATGTATGGATAATTCATAGTGAAGGCTGGGTTTGTGCAGATAACCAACAATTTACGACATTTGGAATAAGACTAACGTGAGGTAAATAATAATTCATTAATTAGAAGACTAATTGATCAGATATTAAAATATCTGAAGAGTTATATTAGGAAAATTATAACTTTGTAGTCTGAATATTTTCCTTGGTGCCCCGACTTCCTAGTTAATTCCATTTACCTAATTAGTTAATCACGTAATAATAATTACAGATAATTGATTTGATAAACTAACAGTCTTCAGTTTTATAATGCCAAAGACACGACACTGGCTTTTTTATGGCGGTTTTGGAGCAGTGGCTTCTTCCTTGCTGAGCGGCCTTTCAGGTGATGTCGATATAGGACTTGTTTAACTGTGGATATAGATACTTTTGTACCTGTTTCCTCCAGCATCTTCACAAGGCCTTTTGTTCTGGGAGGGATTTGCATTTTCGCACCAAAGTACGTTCATCTCTAGCAGACAGAACGCGTCTCCTTCCTGAGCAGTTTGACGGCTGCGTGGTCCCAAGGTGTTTATACTTGCGTACTATTGTTTGTACAGATGGACGTGGTACCTTCAGGCGTTTGGAAATTGCTCCCATGGATGAACCAGACTTGTGGAGGTCTACCATTTTTTTCTGAGGTCTTGGCTGATTTATTTAGATTTTCCCATGATGTCAAGCAAAGAGGCACTGAGTTTGAAGGTTTGCCTTGAAATACATCCACAGGTACACATCCAATTGACTCAAATTATGTCAATTAGCCTATCAGAAGCTTCTAAAGTCATGACATCATTTTCTGGAATTTACAAGCTGTTTAAAGGCACAGTCAACTTAGTGTATGTAATCTTCTGACCCACTGGAATTGTGATACAGTGAATTATAAGTTAAATATTCTGTCTGTATGTAACGATCGTCCTGGGAAGAAGGAGTGGACCAAAACGCAGCGTGGGAAGTGTTCATGTTAATTTAATAAATAAACTGAACACTGAAATAACAAAAACACCAAGGAGAGTAAACGAAACGAAACAGTCCTGTCTGGTGCAGCAACACAAAACAGAAAACAACTACCCACAAAACATAGGTGGGAAAATGCTACCTAAGTATGGTTCTCAATCAGAGACAACGATAGACAGCTGCCTCTGATTGAGAACCACACCCGACCAAACACATAGACATAGACAACATAGAACAAAAACATAGAATGCCCACCCCAACTCATGCCCTGACAACCAAAAATAGAGACATAAAAAGAATCTCTAAGGTCAGGGCGTGACACTGTAAAAATTGTTGGGAAAATTACTTGTGTCATGCACAAAGTAGATGTCCTAACCGACTTGCCAAAACTATAGTTTTTTAACAAGAAATTTGTGGAGTGGTTGAAAAATTAGTTTTAATGACTCCAACCCAAGTGTATATAAACTTCCGACTTCTATTGTAGTTGTGGCTTGAGTCCTTACGCTGCACCTACTGAACACACAGTACCAGACATACATTACTGACTTTAATGTCCCCATAGGGAAATTTTGTTGCAGTGTCATGTACACGTTTAAAGTGACGTATAAATACAAACCAAAATTGACAATACAACTTTCATAACAGTTACATACAAATATTAAAAAAAAAATGTAAAGACTAGCCTGCTGGCCTTACTAAGTGGATAGGAATATTTACCCAAGCTATTTAGAAGGCATATCACACCTGGCACAAATGATTGTCTAGTTGTGTTTTTCCTGCCGAGGGGTGCCCTGTATACCCGCGCCAAGAGGGGAGTAGTTCAAAGTCCGGGTACAGGGGGTGGCTTGGGTCTAAAATGATTTTGTGAGCCTTGCTGAGGGCCATGACCTTAAAGATCTCATCCAGGCCTGGCTGTTTGACTCTAAGTACCTTGCTTGCTGTGGTGATTATCCTTGTCAGAATATTTCTCTGGCTGACAGTGTCATTGCCAAACTAACAAACAATACAAAAAGTTAAAATACTCTCAAAGAAAGATTTGTAAAACAGAGTCAGTATAGTACAGTCAACATTAAAAGTTCCCAGCTTTTTGAGAAAGTACAGTCTGTTGACTCTTTTTGTAGATCAGGTCTGTACTTTTACTCCACTGAAGCTAATTGTCCAAGTGGACAGATCCTTAACCTGCACATACTGAACACACAGTACCAGACAGGTCATTATGTTGGACATACTGAACACACAGTAACAGACAGGTCATTATGTTGAACATACTGAACACACAGTACCATACAGGTCATTATGTTGGACATACTGAACACACAGTCCCAGACAGGTCATTATACTGAACACACAGTACCAGACAGGTCATTATACTGAACACACAGTAACAGACAGTGTAACGCTCTAGGTGTCGGGGGGTGTGAAATCAGACGCAGGAACAGCAGAGCTTCAATACGGTGATTTTAATTCCCAACCGGCAAACCAAAATGTCCAACACGGACTTACTGGGTGTCATAAACACCTGTCTACAAACACGGAGACAAAACCAGTACATAATACACGAACCACTCCCGAAATCCAAAGTAACAGACGAACAATCCCGCACAAAGAAGCAGACAGGCTGGCTGACTAATAAAGCCACACTAATTACCAATTCCCTCAAACCAGGTGATACAAATAAACACATAAGGAGGGGGAGGAAAAAGAGTCAGTGGCAGCTAGTAGGCCGGTGACGACGACCGCCGAGCGCCACCCGAATGGGAAGGAGAGCCTGCCTCGGTAGAAGTCGTGACAGTACCCCCCCTCTGACGCGCGGCTCCCGCAGCGCGCCGACACCGGCCTCGAGGTCGACCCGGAGGACGAGGCGCAGGGCGATCCGGATGGAGGCGATGGAAATCCTTTACCATAGATGGATCCAACATGTCCTCCACCGGTACCCAGCACCTCTCCTCCGGACCGTACCCCTCCCAGTCCACGAGGTACTGCAGGCCCCTCACCCGGCGTCTCGAGTCCAGAATGGCCCGTATCGTGTACGCCGGGGACCCCTCGATGTCCAGAGGGGGAGGAGGGACCTCCGGTACCTCACCGTCCTGCAGGGGACCAGCTACCACCGGCCTGAGGAGAGACACATGAAACGAGGGGTTAATACGATAATAGGAAGGGAGTTTTAATCGATAACACACCTCGTTTATTCTCCTCAGGACTTTGAAGGGCCCTACACACTGCGGCCTCAGCTTCCGGCAGGGCAAGCGGAGGGGTAGGTTTCGGGTCGAGAGCCAGACCCTTTCCCCCGGTACAAACACGGGGGCGTCACTGCGGTGGCGGTCAGCGCTCCTCTTCTGCCTTCCAGTAGCTTGTTGAAGGGACTCCCGGACGGCCCTCCAGGTCTCCTTGGAGCGCTGTACCCACTCCTCCACCGCAGGAGCCTCGGTCTGGCTCGGATGCCATGGTGCCAGGACCGGCTGGTACCCCAACACACACTGAAAGGGGGACACATTAGTAGAGGAGTGGCGTAGTGAGTTCTGGGCCATCTCAGCCCAGGGAATGTATCTCGCCCACTCCCCTGGCCGGTCCTGGCAATACGACCGCAGAAACCTACCCACCTCCTGGTTCACTCTCTCCACCTGCCCATTACTCTCGGGGTGATACCCGGAAGTCAGGCTGACCGTGACCCCCAGACGCTCCATGAACGCCCTCCACACTCGGGACGTGAACTGGGGGCCCCGATCAGAAACGATATCCTCCGGCACCCCGTAGTGCCGGAAGACGTGAGTGAATAAGGCCTCCGCAGTCTGTAGGGCAGTAGGGATACCGGGCAACGGGAGGAGACGGCAGGACTTAGAAAACCGATCCACAATTACCAGAACCGTAGTGTTTCCCTGAGAGGGGGGAAGATCGGTCAGGAAGTCTACAGACAGATGAGACCATGGCCGTTGTGGAACGGGGAGGGGTTGCAACTTCCCTCGAGGAAGGTGCCTAGGAGCCTTACTCTGAGCGCATACCGAACAGGAGGAGACATAAACCCTAACGTCTCGAGCTAAGGTAGGCCACCAATACCTCCCCCGAAGGCTCCCCACTGTCCTCGTCACCCCAGGGTGACCCGAGGAGGGTAGGACATGAGCCCACCGAATCAGTCGGTCCCGAACACCAAGCGGTACGTACTTACGGCCCGCCGGACACTGAGGAGGCGCGGGTTCCGTCCGTAGCGCCCGCTCGATGTCCGAGTCCACCTCCCATACCACTGGCGCGATCAGCCTCGAGGCGGGGATGATGGGAGTGGGTTCAGTGGTCCTATCCTCCGTGTCGTAAAGGCGGGACAGTGCGTCTGCCTTTACGTTTTTGGAACCGGGTCTATAGGACAACGTGAACCGAAACCGGGTAAAAAACATGGCCCACCTTGCCTGACGTGGGTTCAGTCTCCGAGCTGCCCGAATATACTCCAGATTATGGTGGTCGGTCCAGATGAGAAAAGGGTGCTTAGCCCCCTCAAGCCAGTGTCTCCACACCTTCAGAGCCCTGACCACCGCTAACAACTCCCGATCCCCCACATCATAGTTACGCTCCGCTGCACTGAGCTTACTAGAGAAGAAAGCGCAGGGGCGGAGTTTTGGTGGCGTACCCGAGCGCTGTGATAGCACGGCACCCACCCCAGCCTCGGACGCGTCCACCTCCACTATGAATGCTAAAGAGGGATCCGGATGCGCCAACACGGGAGCATCCGTGAACAGAGCCTTCAACCTGTTGAAAGCTCCGTCCGCCGGCGCTGACCACCGCAACCTCACCGGACCCCCCCTCAGCAGTGAGGTAATGGGAGCCGCTACCTGGCCAAAACCCCGGATAAATCTCCGGTAGTAGTTGGAAAAACCCAAAAACCAGGTGATACAAATAAACACATAAGGAGGGGGAGGAAAAAGAGTCAGTGGCAGCTAGTAGGCCGGTGACGACGACCGCCGAGCGCCACCCGAACGGGAAGGAGAGCCTGCCTCGGTAGAAGTCGTGACAGACAGGTCATTATGTTGGACATACTGAACACACAGTAACAGACAGGTCATTATGTTGGACATACTGAACACACAGTACCAGACAGGTCATTATGTTGGACATACTGAACACACAGTACCAGACAGGTCATTATGTTGGACATACTGAACACACAGTACCAGACAGGTCATTATGTTGGACATACTGAACACACAGTCCCAGACAGGTCATTATACTGAACACACAGTCCCAGACAGGTCATTATACTGAACACACAGTCCCAGACAGGTCATTATGTTGGACATACTGAACACACAGTCCCAGACAGGTCATTATGTTGGACATACTGTGCATTCGGAAAGTGTTTTAGACACCGTGACTTTTTCCACATTTTGTTAAGTTACAGCTTTATTCGAAAATACATATTTTTTTAAATCGCTGATCAATCTACACACATTACCACATAATGATAAAGCAAAAACATGTTGTTAGAAATTGTAGCAAATTGATTAAAAAAAAAGCACCTTTGGCAGCGATTACAGCCTAGAGTCTTCTTGGGTATGACGCTACATGATTGGCTCACCTGTATTTGGGTATTTTCTCCCATTCTGCAGATCCTCTCCCAGCGTCGCTGCACAGCTATTTTCAGGTCACCCCAGAGATGTTCGAATGGGTTCATGTCCGGGCTCTGGCTTGGCCACTCAAGGACATTCAGAGACTTGTCCCGAAGCCACTCCTGCTTTGTCTTGGCTGTGTGCTTAGGGTCATTGTCCTGTTGGAAGGTGAACCTTTACCCCAATCTGAGGTCCTGAACGCTCAGGAGCAGGTTTTCATCAAGGATCTTTCTGTACTTTGCTTCATTCATCTTTCCCCCAATCCTGACTAGTCTCCCAGTCCCTGCTGATTAAAAACATCCCATAGCATGATGCTGCCACCACCATGCTTCCCCATACGGATGGTGCCAGGATTCCTCCAAACGTGACACTTGGCATTCAGGCCAAAAAGTTCAATCTTGGTTTCAACAAACTAGATAATCTTGTTTTGGTACCTTTTGGCAGACTCCAAGCGGGCTGTCATGTGCCTTTTACTGAGAGAGTAGTCGTCGGGCCACTCAACAATGAAGGCCTGATTGGTGGTGTGCTGAAGAGATGGTTGTCTTTCTGGAAGGTTCTCCCATCTCCACATAGGAACTCTGGAGCTCTGTTAGAGTGACCGTCGGGTTCTTGGTCACCTCCCTGACCAAGGCTCTTCTTCCCCGATTGCTCAGTTTGGCCGGGCGGCCATCTCTAAGAAGAGTCTTGGTGGTTACAAACGTTTTCCATTTAAGAATGATGGAGGCCACTGTGTTCCTATGGACCTTCAATGCTGCAGAAATGTTTTTGTACATTTCCCCAGATCTGTGCCTCAACATAATACTGTCTTAAAGCTCTACGGACAATTTCCTCGACCTCATGGCTTGTTTTTTGCTCTGACATGCACTGTCAACTCTGGGAACTTATATAGACAGCTGTGTGCCGTTCCAAATCATGTCCAATCAATTGAATTTACCACAGGTGGACTCCAATCAAGTTGTAGAAACATCTCAAGGATCTTCATTGGAAACAGGATGCACCTGAGCTTAATTTCGAGTCTCATAGCAAAGGGTCTGAATACTTCTGTAAATACATTATTTCTGTTTTTGCATTGTCATTATGGGGTATTGTGTGTAGATTGATGAGGAACATTATTTAATGAATTTTCGAATAAGGCTGTAACGTAACAAAATGTGGAAAAAGTCAAGGGGTCTGAATACTTCCCAAATTCACTGTACCTTACACAGTACCAGATAGGTCCATATGTTGGAGATACTGAACACACAATACTAGACATGTCCTTATGTTAGACATACTGTACACATTTTTAATTCAGAAAATGATGTAATATTCCACTCCTCACTGCATTATGTGTTGAGTGAAATTAAATCTGCATTTAATCAAATAAAAATGTTTTTTGTTGTTGTGACATGCTACATAATCAACAGGTTTAGAACGGTATGGAAATGGAGGGAATAATGGCCCTTTTATGAGCTCTTGAACAATTGTGTTATTTAGGCCCTGACGCAAGGATAATCATATTCTTGGTTCCATTTGAAAGGAAACACTTTGACGTTTGTGGACATGTGAAAGGAATGTAGGAGAATATAACACAATAGATGTGGTAAAAGATAATACAAATTAAGAAAACAACCATTCTTTTTTTTTTTTGTACCATCATCTTTGAAATGCAAGACTTCTACTTCAATGAGTCGGAGGTGAAAGACATATTGATTATCCCAGACCAGACCCAAATCCCCTACACTTGGAGAAGGAGGAGACAGCGCTATAGAAGCCGGCGTGCGGGATACCTGACAAGACTATGTTGGAGAGTAGATAAACCGCCTCTACCCTCCGTTCTATTGGCGAACGTTTAATCACAGGAGAATAAACTGGATGAGTTCCGTTTGCGACTCTCCTATAAATGTGATCAAAAGAAGTGTAATATGCTATGTTTCTCAGAGTTGCGGCTGAACAAGGACATGGTAAATATAAATATAGCTGGCAGGATGGAACAGAGGTGTCGTGGAAGCTCAGGGGAGGGATGTGCATATCTTTTTGACAACAGCTGGTGTGCAATCTCTACTATTAAGGAAGTCTCAAGGTTCAGCTTGCCTGAGTTAGAATACCTCATGATAAGATTGCTTGGGGGTAAAAACTGTTGAGAAGCCTTTTTGTCCTAGACTTGGCACTCCGGTACCGCTTGCCATGTGGTAGTAGAGAGAACAGTCTATGACTGGGGTGGCTGTGGTCTTTGACAATTTTTAGGGCCTTCCTCTGACACCGCCTGGTGTAGAGGTCCTGGATGGCAGGCAGCTTAGCCCCAGTGATGTACTGGGCTGTACACACTACCCTCTGTAGTGACTTGCGGTCGGAGGCCGAGCAATTTCCGTACCAGGCAGTGATGCAACCAGTCAGGATGCTCTCGATGTTGCAGCTGTAGAACCTTTTGAGGATCTCAGGACCCATGCCAAATCTTTTTAGTTTCCTGAGGGGGAATAGGCATTGTCGTGCCCTCTTAACGACTGTCTTGCTGTGTTTGGACCATTCTAGTTTGTTGTTGATTGACACAATCATACCCTGGGTGTAATTTTGTCCCGTGGAATAGATATTGTGGATCTAAATGTTTTTCCTCATAATCCTGGACTATTAGATCACCATCTTATTATGTTTGCAACTACCACAAATAATTAACCTGGACCCCAATCAAGGATTATCAAAACTCACACTATAAATTCTCTATAAATTCTGTAAATTCTCTAAATTCGACAACCCAAAGATTTCTAGATGCCCTTCCAGACTCCCTCCACCTACCCAAACTCAGTTGTCCTGAGTCTGCACAGAACTGCCAGGACCTTGGATCAATGGAGACACTCAAGTTTTTTAATCCGGACCTCTTGAAACATTCAACAAAATTGTCACGTCCTCTTAACCTTCCAGCTGTCTACTGGACCCTATTCCAACTAAACTTCTGAAAGAGCTACTTCCTGTGCTTGGCATTCCTATTTTGAACATAATGAATGGCTCCCTATCCCCCGGATGTGTACCAAACTCACTCAAAGTGGCTGTCAGAGCTGGCGTAGTAGGATTCGATCTTAGTCCTGTATTGAAGTTGGATCTTTTAATTTTTTTATTTGGATCCCCATTAGCTTTTGCAGAAGCAGCAGCTTTTCTTCCTGGGGTCCACAAAAGCACAAAACATGACAAGTAACAAAACACTGTTACACTGAGACACAAGGACAGTCACACACATTTTAAATATAACAATATACGAATAATTAAACTAAAATAATTAAATAATTATAATAATACAAACAATACAACTAGAAAACGAATGTGTGTGTTAGAATGTGCCTGAGTGTGGATGTGTTTTTGTGTGTGTCCCCTCATCAAACAGACTTTTTGACTGTTTGATGGCTCATTGGAGGTCGTAGCGGGATTTCTTATAAGCGTCCAGATTAGTGTCCCATTCCTTGAAAGTGGCAGCTTTTTCCATTAGCTCACTGCAGATGTTGCCTGTAATCCATGGCTTCTGATTGGCATATGTACGTACGGTCACTGTAGGGATGTCGTCTATGCACTTATTAATGAAGCCTGTGACTGATGTTTTCTGATAAATCCCAGAATATACACGTTAATGTAAACATTATTTGATGTGCAGATGTCCTAGGCTGTAATTGTATAGAAATACACATACATTCTGTCTGATTCCTACTCACCACATTTTATGTGAGAGATCAGTTACTATAGCTGTCAGAGCTCTGGCATTTTGGTTCGGCCCATCATTCAGAGAGACTTATTCTATGAGATGGGGAGACAGGATTGGTCATTGAATGCTGCTGTCACATTCTTTTGCCTCATGAAAGAGAGTATAAATAAATAGATAGCTAACCTCTGGAGGCATGCCCTTACCTAATTTGCTCTCCCCATGCCACTCACTGGAATGGAAAATAAGTGGCCTAAAGAATTCCCCACATCAAACCGTGTCATGTTACAATGTTGAACCTCTCTCAGTGACATCCACCATATGTCTACCTTTCTATTAGAGTAGGAGATATACTGGTTGTCATGTTGCTGGTAGCAGTCTAGCACACAGATCTAGATCTGTTATAGTAGGAGATATACTGGTTGTCATGTTGCTGGTAGCAGTCTAGCACACAGATCTAGATCTGTTAGAGTAGGAGATGTACTGGTTGTCATGTTGCTGGTAGCAGTCTAGCACTCAGATCTAGATCTGTTATAGTAGGAGATGTACTGGTTGTCATGTTGCTGGTAGCAGTCTAGCACACAGATCTAGATCTGTTATAGTAGGAGATGTACTGGTTGTCATGTTGCTGGTAGCAGTCTAGCACACAGATTCAGATATGTTATAGTAGGAGATGTACTGGTTGTCATGTTGCTGGTAGCAGTCTAGCACACAGATCTAGATCTGTTATAGTAGGAGATATACTGGTTGTCATGTTGCTGGTAGCAGTCTAGCACACAGATCTAGATATATTATAGTAGGAGATGTACTGGTTGTTATGTTGCTGGTAGCAGTCTAGCACACATATTCAGATATGTTATAGTAGGAGATGTACTGGTTGTTATGTTGCTGGTAGCAGTCTAGCACAGAGATCTAGATATGTTATAGTAGGAGATGTACTGGTTGTCATGTTGCTGGTAGCAGTCTAGCACACAGATTCAGATATGTTATAGTAGGAGATGTACTGGTTGTCGTGTTGCTGGTAGCAGTCTAGCACACAGATCTAGATCTGTTATAGTAGGAGATGTACTGGTTGTTATGTTGCTGGTAGCAGTCTAGCACAGAGATCTAGATATGTTATAGTAGGAGATGTACTGGTTGTCATGTTGCTGGAAGCAGTCTAGCACAGAGATCTAGATCTGTTATAGTAGGAGATGTACTGGTTGTCATGTTGCTGGTAGCAGTCTAGCACACAGATCTAGATATGTTATAGTAGGAGATGTACTGGTTGTCATGTTGCTGGAAGCAGTCTAGCACAGAGATCTAGATCTGTTATAGTAGGAGATGTACTGGTTGTCATGTTGCTGGTAGCAGTCTAGCACACAGATCTAGATCTGTTATAGTAGGAGATGTACTGGTTGTTATGTTGCTGGTAGCAGTCTAGCACACAGATCTAGATATGTTAGAGTAGGAGATGTACTGGTTGTTATGTTGCTGGTAGCAGTCTAGCACACAGATCTAGATCTGTTAGAGTAGGAGATGTACTGGTTGTCATGTTGCTGGTAGCAGTCTAGCACACAGATCTAGATCTGTTAGAGTAGGAGAAGTACTGGTTGTTATGTTGCTGGTAGCAGTCTAGCACACAGATCTAGATCTGTTAGAGTAGGATATGTACTGGTTGTCATGTTGTTGGTAGCAGTCTAGCACACAGATCTAGATCTGTTATAGTAGGAGATGTACTGGTTATCATGTTGCTGGTAGCAGTCTAGCACACAGATCTAGATCTGTTATAGTAGGAGATGTACTGGTTGTCATGTTGCTGGTAGCAGTCTAGCACACATATTCAGATCTGTTAGAGTAGGAGATGTACTGGTTGCTATGTTGCTGGTAGCAGTCTAGCACACAGATCTAGATCTGTTAGAGTAGGAGATGTACTGGTTGTCATGTTGCTGGTAGCAGTCTAGCACAGAGATCTAGATCTGTTATAGTAGGAGATGTACTGGTTGTTATGTTGCTGGTAGCAGTCTAGCACACAGATCTAGATCTGTTAGAGTAGGAGATGTATTGGTTGTTATGTTGCTGGTAGCAGTCTAGCACAGAGATCTAGATCTGTTATAGTATGAGATGTACTGGTTGTTATGTTGCTGGTAGCAGTCTAGCACACAGATCTAGATATGTTATAGTAGGAGATGTACTGGTTGTCGTGTTGCTGGTAGCAGTCTAGCACACAGATCTAGATATGTTATAGTAGGAGATGTACTGGTTGTCGTGTTGCTGGTAGCAGTCTAGCACACAGATCTAGATATGTTATAGTAGGAGATGTACTGGTTGTCATGTTGCTGGTAGCAGTCTAGCACACAGATCTAGATCTGTTAGAGTAGGAGATGTACTGGTTGTCATGTTGCTGGTAGCAGTCTAGCACACAGATCTAGATCTGTTAGAGTAGGAGATGTACTGGTTGTCATGTTGCTGGTAGCAGTCTAGCACACAGATCTAGATCTGTTAGAGTAGGAGATGTACTGGTTGTTATGTTGCTGGTAGCAGTCTAGCACACAGATCTAGATCTGTTATAGTAGGAGATGTACTGGTTGTCATGTTGCTGGTAGCAGTCTAGCACACAGATCTAGATCTGTTATAGTAGGAGATGTACTGGTTGTCATGTTGCTGGTAGCAGTCTAGCACACAGATCTAGATCTGTTATAGTAGGAGATGTACTGGTTGTCATGTTGCTGGTAGCAGTCTAGCACACATATTCAGATTTGTTATAGTAGGAGATGTACTGGTTGTTATGTTGCTGGTAGCAGTCTAGCACACATATCTAGATCTGTTATAGTAGGAGATGTACTGGTTGTTATGTTGCTGGTAGCAGTCTAGCACACAGATCTAGATCTGTTATAGTAGGAGATGTACTGGTTGTTATGTTGCTGGTAGCAGTCTAGCACACAGATCTAGATCTGTTAGAGTAGGAGATGTACTGGTTGTTATGTTGCTGGTAGCAGTCTAGCACACAGATCTAGATCTGTTATAGTAGGAGATGTACTGGTTGTTATGTTGCTGGTAGCAGTCTAGCACACAGATCTAGATCTGTTATAGTAGGAGATGTACTGGTTGTTATGTTGCTGGTAGCAGTCTAGCACACAGATCTAGATATGTTATAGTAGGATATATACTGGTTGTTATGTTGCTGGTAGCAGTCTAGCACACAGATCTAGATCTGTTATAGTAGGAGATGTACTGGTTGTCATGTTGCTGGTAGCAGTCTAGCACACAGATCTAGATCTGTTATAGTAGGAGATATACTGGTTGTTATGTTGCTGGTAGCAGTCTAGCACACAGATTCAGATCTGTTACCTTTTGCCGTATATTCTCCACCTGAAACTTTTACAGTGTGCCCACTCTTCTGCATTGCAGTCATATACTTTTTTTTAATGCAGATTTTCTTCATAAGTAATACAAGTAGCATCTTGATTAAAGCTGAAATCACCGTTATATACAATTACTTTATGTGCAAGATATTGAGAATGTATGGCCCAAAAAATACCTAATAAGCTAAGCATATAGTAATGTATTATAAATGGTGGAATGGAATTATATTTATTGAAAAAAAGTTTGTGCTTACTCGAGGAAACAAACTTTGGAAAAGTCACCTTTATGCCAGAAATGCATTTATGTGGCATAAATGACTTGCCCATGTAATCCTCTTGGAAACAGTGGAAGAAAAGGAAAGCTGAAATGTTGCATGAAAGCTGAGCCAATCCCGGTGGGATTTGGCTTAAAACCTGGCAGAAATCCAACAAATTCTATCTAATTACAGCACCTAGCATTCATGAGTTTCTTTAAGGACACCTGAGAGACAAGGATGAGGGAGAGACCCATGGTGTTCTTTAAGGACACCTGAGAGACAAGGATGAGGGAGAGACCCATGGTGTTCTTTAAGGACACCTGAGAGACAAGGATGAGGGAGAGACCCATGGTGTTCTTTAAGGACACCTGAGAGACAAGGATGAGGGAGAGACCCATGGTGTTCTTTAAGGACACCTGAGAGACAAGGATGAGGGAGAGACCCATGGTGTTCTTTAAGGACACCTGAGGTATAGGGATGAGGGAGAGACCCATGGTGTTCTTTAAGGACACCTGAGGTATAGGGATGAGGTAGAGACCCATGGTGTTCTTTAAGGACACCTGAGGTATAGGGATGAGGTAGAGACCCATGGTGTTCTTTAAGGACACCTGAGGTATAGGGATGAGGTAGAGACACATGGTGTTCTTTAAGGACACCTGAGGTATAGGGATGAGGGAGAGACCCATGGTGTTCTTTAAGGACACCTGAGGTATAGGGATGAGGTAGAGACCCATGGTGTTCTTTAAGGACACCTGAGGTATAGGAATGAGGTAGAGACACATTGTGTTCTTTAAGGACACCTGAGGTATAGGGATGAGGTAGAGACACATGGTGTTCTTTAAGGTCCTTCAAATAATTAAGTCCTGTATATATGGTCTAGTGTCTAAAGAAAGGGGTTAAATATGTGTTAAAAAATACATTAATTTCCTGATCTTTCTTATATCTCTCAGATATAGGGCAGACACTTCAAAACAAACTTCCTACAGATTATTTGTTTTTCCATGTATAAATCTGTTATTCAATGCATGTTTATGGGTTAATAGCAATAAGGCCAAATGTAATGTTTAATCACATTTTTTATTTTTTTTATTTTTATACCTAAAGAGGTCCTAAAATTTCAAAACAAATAGCTAAATGATCCTTTGTATGATCATCTCAAAACAATTCCATATGTTAGCTTAGTAGAAACCCCCTCCCTATCTTAGACTCTAGGGCAGGGGTGGGCAACTCCAGTCCTCCAAGGTCTGATTGGTGTCACACTTCTTCTCCATCCCTAGCAAACACAGCTGATTATTCAAAGTGAATTCTAAACTGAAGATCATGATTGGATGATTATTGGAGGCAGGTGTGTTAGATGGGGATGGGGCGAAACTGTGACACCAATCAGGACCTCGAGGACTGGAATTGCCCACTTCTGCTCTAGGGGGTTATGGACACCTGAGACATAAAGATGCACCCTCTGAAACCATTGTGATTATTATTTGACCCTGCTGGTCATCTATGAACCTTTGAACATCTTGAAGAACAATCTGGCCTTAATAGCCACATACTCTTAAAATCTCCACCCGGCACAGCCAGAAGAGGAATGGCCACTCCTCAGAGCCTGGTTCCTCTCTAGGTTTCTTCCTAGGTTCCCCAACTTTCTAGGGAGTTTTTCCTAGCCACTGGTGTTTCTACATCTGCATTACTTGATGTTTGGTGTTTTAGGCTGGGTTTCTGTATAGCACTTTGTGATATCTGCTGATGTAAAAAGTGCTTTATAAATACATTTGATTGAAGTTTGATTGAGTTAAAGGCCCATTGTGTTCAGCATATCCAGTGAAAACCTGTTGTACTGAATCTCTGTAAGCTGTATGTGTGTTTGCACGGCCACAGCATTTGAGTCTGGTCTTCATTGAATACTCAAAAAACGAAAGACAAGTATATCATTTTACATACATGTCCTCGCTACATTGAGGGACAAACAGTGAAATACATCCTATGATTGTAACAGTGAAGACAACATCTTACTGAATTGTTTACCACTGAACAGGTAACATTGGATTGGAGGGGAAGGAGGAAATTGCATCTGCAGTGGAGGACAATCAGTCCTGGATGACCTCTCTCCACCCCTCCACCCCTGGTGGCGACCCCAGACTGGTCAGTGGAGGACAGTCAGTCCTGGATGACCCCTCTCCACCCCTCCACCCCTGGTGATGACCCCAGATAAGTCAGTGGAGAACAGTCAGTCCTGGATGACCCCTCTCCACCCCTCCACCCCTGGTGTCGACCCCAGACAGGTCAGTGGAGGACAGGCAGTCCTGGATGGTTCTCCACCCCTCCACCCCTGGTGTCGACCCCAGACAGGTCAGTGGAGGACAGGCAGTCCTGGATGGTTCCCAAATAAAGAACATCAGCATTATTTGAGGTTAGTGCAGTGCTTACGCAGTCATACTCTTTGGGCTAGCTTCCAGGTAGATATGCTGCTTGGCTCAAGGTTACTTTCCTATGGGCACTACTATGTCTGAGGCCAGATGCCAAGCAAATTGCCTATAGAGCCTATTCTGATCCTGTTGAATTATATAATGCATTCTGCATGAGTGGAGCTCTGCAACCTGACATCTAAATGTGATGACCTGATGGGTGCAGGTGGTTGTTCTCTAGGGTGTGAAAAGCACATCATTCTCACCACTCGCCTCTTGCTGAATAATTAAAACAACTATCATGAAGACCCAACTTCTGATTCCTCAGACAAAGAATTTTAGATAAATAGTTTGCTGAATAAAATGGAAATAATACAGCATGTTAAAAAAAGGACTTTGTAAAAAACATACTGTGTAATGTACATTATGCCATAAAGCTTTGTAAAAAACATGCTGTGTAATGTTCATTATACCATAAAGCTTTGTAAAAAACATACTGTGTAATGTTCATTATACCGTAAAGCTTTATCTAAAACATGCTGTGTAATGTACATTATGCCGTGAAGCTTTGTAAAAAACATACTGTGTAATGTACATTATGCCGTAAAGCTTTGTAAAAAACATGCCGTGTAATGTACATTATGTCATAAAGCTTTGTAAAAAACATGCTGTGTAATGTACATTATGTCATAAAGCTTTGTAAAAAACATACTGTGTAATGTACATTATGTCATAAAGCTTTGTAAAAAACATGCTGTGTAATGTACATTATACCGTAAAGCTTTGTAAAAAAACATGCTGTGTAATGTACATTATGTCATAAAGCTTTGTAAAAAACATACTGTGTAATGTACATTATACCGTAAAGCTTTGTAAAAAACATGCTGTGTAATGTTCATTATACCATAAAGCTTTGTAAAAAACATGCTGTGTAATGTACATTATACCATAAAGCTTTATCTAAAACATCCTGTGTAATGTTCATTATGTCATAAAGCTTTGTAAAAAACATGCTGTGTAATGTACATTATGTCATAAAGCTTTGTAAAAAACATGCTGTGTAATGTACATTATGCCATAAAGCTTTGTAAAAAACATGCTGTGTAATGTACATTATGTCATAAAGCTTTGTAAAAAACATGCCGTGTAATGTACATTATGCCGTAAAGCTTTGTAAAAAAAATGCTGTGTAATGTACATTATGTCCTAAAGCTTTGTAAAAAACATGCTGCGTAATGTACATTATGCCATAAAGCTTTGTAAAAAACATCCTGTGTAATGTACATTATACCGTAAAGCTTTGTAAAAAACATACTGTGTAATGTACATTATACCGTAAAGCTTTGTAAAAAACATACTGTGTAATGTACATTATGCCATAAAGCTTTGTAAAAAAACATGCTGTGTAATGTACATTATGTCATAAAGCTTTGTAAAAATCATACTGTGTAATGTACATTATACCATAAAGCTTTGTAAAAAACATACTGTGTAATGTACATTATACCGTAAAGCTTTGAAAAAATAAATAAATAAGATACAAATATTGCTGAGGTTAAAGCGTACGTGTTGTTTATTTCCTAAGCAGCGGATGAAAAGCAATTAAGAGGTTTCGCTGTTAAAAACGTACAGATTTCTCACGTATAAATGTCTTGGACATAATGTAGAAAGACCGAGGCCCAAAACTAAAAGCTACAGTCCTTTGCTAGTACATTCATTTTTAGACTTACAAATGAATAATATATACCCATTGATTCTTGAAGAATATATCTTATAAATGCCTCATGAGCTTAGTTCAACTGTCGAAACCCCATCTGAACACAAAATATACGTTTGTTGTACACCAATGTTTGTAAACAACGTAAATGTAAGCAAGTATATAGCCTCGAAACATTGGTTAAAACTATACTCATCAAGGTCAGTGTCAAAGGTTGCCATTCCACAGACTCTTGTGACGTACTTCTTCTTGGCACTGTTTTTGGCTATCAGAGATAGATGGGCAGTCCTTGCTACAATAGCTCTGTCTGTATGACGTGCAGAGTGGCTTCATTTCTACCGGCATATTCCTCAACTTTTTACCAAAACAGGGGCAGGGTGTCGCTTTGTTATTGTTTCAATTAAGGATTCTAGTTTCAACACCTACAACACCTCTGACCTTATTGTCAGAGAGGCACAAGATAGTATATACTGTATAATGTGCACGACGTCTTATTTTTGCTAGTTTGTTGTTGTTGTTGTTATGGCCTTGTACCTGTGTGTGTCTTTGGCCTCTGTTTACACTCTCACTGTCCCCTTTCCATGTCCTAGGGAACCTTCACCAAAGCCACAAAGCTTTAGTCACACCTTTGTGGCCCAAGGAATCAGGCTGTACAGGTCACCACAGGCCACTACCCTCAGGGCCTTTTGTTCTGAATGGTCCTAGTTCCAAATGGAACCCTATTCCCTATATAGTGCACTACTGTTGACTACTACCCATTGGACTATGGTCAAAAGTAGTGCACTATGTAGGGAATAGGGTACCATTTTGGGGGAATCCGTAGAGGCTAAAGCACAGCCACCCAGCCACTCCAGTACAGGACAGCCTACCTTTCAACAGTCTCCAAGATGTAAGCAGCAAGAGAGCTAGCTATGAATCATGCTGACTACAGGTCTCCTACATCAATTAAAATGTGCTTAATTGTATCATAACATAACTTAATCTCTTTTCTGATTAATTAAGTGAAGTTGTTATATGTCAGTCGGCCCAGGGGCCCGTAAACAAATAAACAAAGTTCTGCACTGTCAGAGATAGAGAATGTTAGGAAATGCACCTGTTGGAAATTAATGACAATCTTATAAATTGTTTTGTTGAGGCCCGGACAAAAATAAATGCATATTTAACCTTAGAGGGGACAGAATATCTTCAGGCCTCACTGAGTTTGGTCTCAAACAAAATACTCTCTGGCTCAAACTGAAAATTGAAGATCATCAACAAAATTAGATCCATGTATTTTGTGGTTGATTTCTGTGGTAGATGAAACGTGTTATGGTTTGTTAAGCGAGGTGTGAACATAACTGCACAGGCAAATAGTGAAAGGGAATGGTTGAATCCATCTTTCCAACATGTACAATCTATGCTTAACATTGTTATTTCATATAATAGTAAACGTTGAGTGACGTAAATGAAAAGAAAGTTTCAGAATAAAACTTCATAGTTATATTGAAAATGTTTTTAAAGAACCATATATTTTGGTATTTTGTTGTAAGCCTAATGTTTGTTATCTTACCACTATGATATATGATGCATTTCACCATGTTAATTGGACTTTGAGAGAGAGAGAGACTCACTGTGAATGAATCAGATTCAGAAGAGGGCCTTTTTTTGGAACTCGTTGGCTCAAAGTCAGCTAAGCATAACAAGTGTAAGTCTAACTGCTTTAATGAACCCCACCTCCTAGAAGAGGACTGCAAAGAGACCGAAGCAGCTCTGTTGATTTAACTTCTATGTGATTTCATTGAAACGGCCGTGTTTCTTCGTTAACTTTACACTGTCTGAATGGAACTAATGATGCAAGGCAGCTTGGTAAAGAAGCTATGAGATCTGTATTCATTATCTTCTGTTGAGTTTCAATTATCCCAACGAGTGTCAGTAGAAAACCGTTGTGTTGCTGTTGTCTTACTGTTGTCTTGTAATGTGAGATTGATCTGTGTTCTGAGTCGTGACCAGTCATTCGTCGAGTAGTGTTAAGACATGACTGCCGCGGCCCAAAATTACACCCTATTCCCTAAATAGTGCACTACTTTTGAACTGTCCTGGTCAAAAATAGTGCACTATACATGGAACTGGTTGCCGTTTGGGACACTAACCTGTCTGTAGCTAAAGGATAGAACCATTTATTGTAGGAATCCATGTATTAGTTGTAATCCAGAAAAGGATTTGTAAGGTTTAATGAAGGTTGATAGTTGTATCACGTTTTGTTTGTTGTAACCAAGGTTACATGGGTTCTCAAGCACAAATACACAGAGCATATCATAACAGCATATCATAACAGCATATCATAACAGCATATCATAACAGCATATCCTAACAGCATATCATAACAGCATGTCATAACAGCATATCATAACAGCATATCATAACAGCATATCATAACAGCATATCATAACAGCATATCATAACAGCATATCATAACAGCATATCATAACAGCATATCATAACAGTATATCATAACAGCATATCATAACAGCATGTCATAACCAGCATATCATAACCAGCATATCGTAACAGCATATCATAACAGCATATCATAACAGCATATCCTAACAGCATATCATAACAGCATATCATAACAGCATATCATAACCAGCATGTCATAACAGCATGTCATAACCAGCATGTCATAACAGCATGTCATAACCAGCATATCATAACAGCATGTCATAACCAGCATGTCATAACAGCATGTCATAACCAGCATGTCATAACAGCATGTCATAACCATCATGTCATAACAGCATATCATAACAGCATATCATAACAGCATATCATAACAGCATGTCATAACCAGCATGTCATAACAGCATGTCATAACCAGCATGTCATAACAGTATATCATAACAGTATATCATAACACAAAATCATAACACAAAATCATAACACAATATCAGAACAGAATATCATACCAGCATCTCATGTGTAATTGAGAGTAGAGAAAGTAGACATTAAAATAAAGTGAAAAAAAATAATGATCTGTCAAATATGTCTGTCGTGTTCGAGACCTCCTGACATTGATCCATCTGTGTACACCAGCCTGGTATCTAAAAGGAAGGCTTTTCTAACATTGACCAAGAAGAAGAGTGTTTTCTCCAAACGGCTCTAGAAACACTAAACTATGCTTCATGCTGCCATTCAAAGGAAGAATTTACTTAAACATTTTGCTTTAAAATATATATATATATATATAATGAAAATGAAACGTGTTTTGCTTGGCAGGCCGCTGCTCTCAATGGGTTTACCGAGATGTACGGTTCCTGTGTTTTTCTTTCTGCTGTCGTCTTGAGTGGGTCGCCATCATTATAGTTTTTGTGTGATGTAAAACAAGTAAATGATTTGGACCACTGTCTCTCTTGTTTGCAGAATGATGTTATAAGATTAAAACAGATTCACCCGCTGGATGGTAAGATACTAACTTTCTTAATTCAGTGAGCTGTAAAGGTTCTGAACTGATGCTGAGTAAAGTCTGTCGGGAGCAACTGCATTAATTGGCTTTATAACAGCTGGTGCTCTCTGATGATGGGAGTTTTGATTCAATCCATATCCTGCCTTAAAGTTTTGGCTTGTTAAAGTTAAGGTGTTATGTAGACTATTTGTGATTGAATGACTTGAGGTCTACATCTTGCTGCCAGTGTTGAGTTAGAAGACAGAAAATGCCATATAATGTTTTTTATTTATTTTCTTTCTGGAGATAAAGTCTTGCGTCGACACTTATCCATTTAGCCAATCAGAGAACAGTTTGCTAACGCTCTGTGTTCAGCCAAGCTGCTAGCTAGCTAGCCAAGCAGAGAGCTAGCTAGCCAAGCAGAGAGCTAGCTAGCCAAGCAGAGAGCTAGCAAGCCAAGCAGAGAGCTAGCTAGCTATTTTGCTACCCATCAAGGGCAGTTCCAGGCACAAGCAACATAAGCGGATGCTTAGGGACCCAGTCTCAGTAGGGGTCTCAACTTACTATTGAGAGTAAGAATAGCAGAACACACCAGGTGAAATGTCATTTTGCATCAGCGTTTTTTCTCTTTTTATGTCAGTCACTGACAGTCACTCAATTAGCCGTGTCAGCTAACAATTTTTAGATTGGTAATTAGTCAAGCCAACTATATAAACTAGTAATCATGACCGAATACCGGCCAGGCACGCAGGGCAAGTGTCCAGGGGCCCTGACCTCCAGGGGCCCTGACGTCCAGGCTTCCCCAATTGATTTTGTTAGTCATTCTCACTCAGATATCATTAACCTGGTGTAAGTATTTGTATTTATTAGGATTCCCCATTAGTTCCTGCCAAGGTTAGCAGCTACTCATCCTGGGGTCTAAACAGATTATGGCACTTACATGACATATAAAACAAAATATAAAACAGTACATCATATAACATTATTACACCACTACATATCTACAATAAAACATATATAATTCCACAATACAACAGTATTACAATGTACGTGTGTGTAGAGTGCGTTTGTCTGTATCTGTGTGTGTCTCTTAACAGTCCCCGCTGTTCCATAAGGTGTATTTTTACCTGTTTTTTAAAATCTGATTCTACTGCTGCATCAGTTGCCTGATGTGGAATAGATTTCCATGTGGTCATGGCTCTATGTAGTACTGTGCACCTCCCATAGTCTGTTGTGGACTTGGGGACTGTGAAGAGACCGTTGCACCACTCAGGCGTGATTGGTCGGGAGTGGCCTACAGTTCTACAGTAAGAGCAAAATAATCCTAACAAAATAAAACAATAAAAACCTCAGTGTAACAACAGTTTTAGTAAGTAATACTGAAGTCGTGCACAATTATCAGTTTCTATTTAGGTTTATGGTCGCCCATTCATTGTCATTTAGAGACACAGTAGGACCCAAAAGCATAATCAGTGCTCTAACTCCCCCTTGTGGTGGTCTGGAGCAATGAAGTGGTGACGCAGGGTACCGTACTAAACCACAAATTACCTCTAAGTACCGCAGCATAATCGCAAAACTTTTAGTGGAGCAACCACTGTAAGCTTTCTAATCTTTCCAATGAAAAATCATTAAAATAGTTGGCAAAATCAGTGGGTTTTTTGATGAATGAGCCATTGATTAATTGAATGATGGAGCTGAGTTTGCCTTTTTGCCCATAATTTAACGTGCTCCAAAAAAATTGATATTGTTCTTTCTGTAATTTATCTTTGTTTCACTGTATAGTTTATTCTTCTTTTTATTTAGTTTAGTCACATGACTTATCAATTTGCAGTATGTTTGCCAATCGGTTGTGCATCCATACTTATTTGCAATACCTTTTGCCTCATCCCTCTCAGCCATACCATTTTTCAAATCCTCATCAATCCAAGGGGATTAAACCGTTTTTACAGTCATTGTTTTAATGGGTGCATGCTTATTAGTAACTGGAATAAGCACTTTAATAAATGTGTCAAGTGCAGTTGAAACACAACCACATCGTGTCTCAACATTTTCTCCTACTAGTTTAAGCATGAACTTTGCATTAAAAATGATTGTAGACTGTGACTATGAACATAGTTCACTGTGAAACACAAATATTCTTTACATCATCAACATATGAATCATTACAAAACGTATTGTATTACCTCTTATACACTATATTAGGCCCAACCTTTGGAACTTTGTTTTTCCAATATATGGCTACTATATTGTGATCATTACATCCTATTGATTTGGACGGTCTTTAAAGCAATTTTCTGCAGCATTAGCACATATTTATGACTTCATTCCTGTGCTGTTTGTAACTACCTTGGTAGGTTGACTGATAACCTGAACCAGGTTGCAGGCGCTGGTTACAGTTTGAAGCTTTTTCTTAAGTGGGCAGCTTGATGAAAGTCAGTAATTTTGAAATCACCCAGAAAATATACTTCTCTGTAGATATCACATACATTATCAAGTATTTCGCACATATTATCCAGATACTGACTGTTAGCACTTGGTGGTCTATAGCAGCTTCCCACAAGAATGGGCTTTAGGTGAGGCAGATGGATCTGTAGCCATATTACTTCAACAGTATTTAACATGAGTTCGTCACTGAGCTTTACAGGAATGTGGTTCTGAATGTAAACCGCAACAACACCCCCATTGGCATTTCTGTATTTTCTGTAGATGTTATAACCATGTATTACTACCACTGTGTCATCAAAGGTATTATCTAAGTGAATTTCAGTGATAGTGAGAATATGAATGTCATCTGTTACTAGCAAGTTATCTTCTTCATGAACCTTCCTTCTTAGGCTATACATGTTGATATGGGCACTTTTTTAGCACCTTTCTGGGATGTTTTACTGTTTTTAATGCTTTACTTGGAAGCTTATCAGAAGTAGACTGTTATCTTATTTATATTGGAGCTGGTAGTGCAGGGTGAGCTGCACACAGTGAACTTCCTGCTAGGGCACACCGCCTCAGTGCTATCAGTATAACTCTGGTTCATAGGCACATGATTGCTGTATACAATAGCTATAGAATCAACAGAGGTATTTAGGGCAGTTAGGGGGACATAAATTAAGTCACTTACATTGTGTCTGCCACACCCATGAGATACTGTACATTTGCTGCAGCATTGTGACTACTCATCGACACAATGGTAGGGGTTAACAGAGCTGGTCTTGGGTAATTGGTAAATTATTGTCTCATTTCAGCCTTGAATTGCAGTGACAGAGTCCAGGAGCCAAGATTTTTGGATGGACTCCGTCATTCCTGTAGAGCATCTTCTGTTTCCAGAAGGTGTCAAAGTTATCTATAAAAGTGATTCCAAACAGAGCTACCGCAATTATTTAGCCAGGGATTAATGCCGGTAGCCTGCTGAATCTTTCACACCCACGGCCCAATGATGGTACCAGACCTGAAATTATTAGCAACTTTTTGGGATCTTTCAGTGCTAGAACTAGTTCCTAAAAATATTTTTTCTGAAGTTCTTAGCTAGCCCTACTGATGTCGTTTGACCCCACATGACTACGATAGCGTCTGCTCCCGGCATTTGTCGTAGATCAGAGGGAAGCAGCCTTGTAATGTCCTGAACTCGTGCTCCAGGATAGCACAGGGTTTCCCCCGGGAACCAAGATGCTTCTTACAATAGCGCTTCCGATGATGACAGCTGGTGCAATGGCTGAGGAGGTTCTGCCATTCTTTCGCCTCGTGTGGTTTCGCAAACTGAAGGGCGGTGGTGCACGAGCCAGCTGTAGTATCCATTGTGGATGATGAATGTGCCAGAGTGTCAGGCATCCTCAAGGTCTGATGAGGGTGGGAGCTCTGAGGATCTGAACCAGAGGTAGAAGCCACCGGAGAGGGAGACAGAACAGGGACGAAAGTGCAGATACCTCCGGATCCGATCTCGAATCGGATGCCCCCCAGGGAAGAAGGCGCCAAGTCCTCTTGGTCCAGGGCGGCAAAGCCTTTTACTGGTCTTTGTCTGGTCCGGGCTTAACATCTCCAAGGAGACCCCCGTTGCCAGAGGACGCTATCTTCGACTTCCACGGCGAGTGACATATCTCCATGGCTGGTTGTTAGGATCGAGAACAGGAACATCCCCCACGTCATCCAGGAGCATCCTACTAGCTCCGTTCTCTGGTGTAAATCAGTGACGCAAAATGCCTTGCTTCGGCAGATATCCAAAGGTGCAGCACGCCAGTTTTCAAACCATTTTAGAATGTTTGCAGCACGCCGGTTTTCACACCATTATAGAACGGTTGCAGCACGCCGGTTTTCACACCATTTTAGAGCGTTTGCAGCATGCCGGTTTTCACACCATTTTAGAATGTTTGCAGCACACAGGTTTTCACACCATTTTAGAACGGTTGCATCATGCCAGTTTTCAAACCATTTTAGAATGTTTGCAGCACGCCGGTTTTCACACCATTATAGAACGGTTGCAGCACGCCGGTTTTCACACCATTTTAGAGCGTTTGCAGCATGCCGGTTTTCACACCATTTTAGAATGTTTGCAGCACACAGGTTTTCACACCATTTTAGAACGGTTGCATCATGCCAGTTTTCAAACCATTTTAGAATGTTTGCAGCACGCCGGTTTTCACACCATTATAGAATGTTTGCAGCACGCCGGTTTTCACACCATTATAGAATGTTTGCAGCACGCCGGTTTTCACACCATTATAGAATGTTTGCAGCACGCCGGTTTTCACACCATTATAGAATGTTTGCAGCACGCCGGTTTTCACACCATTTTAGAATGTTTGCAGCACGCAGGTTTTCACACCATTTTAGAACGGTTGCATCATGCCAGTTTTCAAACCATTTTAGAATGTTTGCAGCTCACCGGTTTTCACACCATTATAGAATGTTTGCAGCACGCAGGTTTTCACACCATTTTAGAATGTTTGCAGCACGCCGGTTTTCACACCATTATAGAATGTTTGCAGCACGCCGGTTTTCACACCATTTAAAACGGTTGCAGCTCACCGGTTTTCACACCATTTAAAACGGTGGCAGCACACTGGTTTTCACAACACTTTTCTGTTATTTCAAGATGAGCTAAAGCTGCAGGAAGAGGGGAGAAATGTGGTCTACAATGCTGACCACAGCAAGTACAGTTGTGGCCAAAGGTTTTTAGAATGACACAAATATTAATTTCCACAAAGTTTGCTTCTTCAGTGTCTTTAGATATTTTTGTCAGATGTTATTATGGAATACTGAAGTATAATTACAAGCATTTCATAAGTGTCAAAGGCTTTTTTTGACAATTACATGAAGTTGATGCAAAGAGTCAATATTTGCAGTGTTGACCCTTCTTTTTCAAGACCTCTGCAACCCGCCCTGGCATGCTGTCAATTAACTTCTGGGCCACATCCTGACTGATGGCAGCCCATTCTTGCATAATCAATGCTTAGAGTTTGTCAGATTTTGTGGGTTTTTGTTTGTCCACGCGCCTCTTGAGGATTGACCACAAGTTTTCAATGGGATTAAGGTCTGGGGAGTTTCCTGGCCATGGACCCAAAATATGTTTTGTTCCCCGAGCCACTTAGTTATCACTTTTGCTTTATGGCAAGGTGCTCCATCATGCTGGAAAATGCATTGTTCGTCACCAAACCGTTCCTGGATGTTTGGGAGAAGTTGCTCTCGGAGGATGTACCATTCTTGTTCATGGCTGTGTGCTTAGGCAAAATTGTGAGTGAGCCCACTCCCTTGGCTGAGAAGCAACCCCACACATGAATGGTCTCAGGATGCTTTACTGTTGGCATGATACAGGACTGATGGTAGCGCTCACCTTGTCTTCTCCGGACAAGCTTTTTTCCAGATGCCCCAAACAATCGGAAAGGGGATTCATCAGAGAAAATGACTTTACCCCAGTCCTCAGCAGTCCAAACCCTGTACCTTTTGCAGAATATCAGCCTGTCCCTGATGTTTTTCCTGGAGAGAAGGGGCTTTTTTCTGCCCTTCTTGACACCAGGCCACCCTCCAAAAGTCTTCGCCTCACTGTGCGTGCAGATGCACTCACACCTGCCTGCTGCCATTCCTGAGCAAGCTCTGTACTGGTGGTGCCCAGATCAGGAGAAGCTCCTGACGCTTGCTGGACTTTCTTGGGCGCCCTGAAGCCTTCCTCACAACAATTGAACCGCTCTCCTTGAAGTTCTTGATGGTTGATTTATGGTTGATTTAGGTGCAATCTTACTGGCAGCAATATCCTTGCCTGTGAAGCCCTTTTTGTGCAAAGCAATGATGACGGCATGTGTTTCCTTGCAGGTAACCATGGTTGACAGAGGAAGTACAATGATTCCAAGCACCACCCTTCTTTTGAAGCTTCCAGTCTGTTATTCAAACTCAATCAGCATGACAGAGTGATCTCCAGCCTTGTCCTCGTCAACACTCACACCTGTGATAACGAGAGAATCACTGACATGATGTCAGCTGGTCATTTTATGGCAGGGCTGAAATGCAGTGGAAATGTTTTTGGGGGATTCAGTTCATTTGCATGGCAAAGAGGGACTTTGCAATTAATTGCAATTCATCTGATCACTCTTCATAACATTCTGGGGTATATGCAAATTGCCATCATACAAACTGAGGCAGCAGACTTGTAAAATTAATATTTGTGTCATTCTCAAAACTTTTGGCCACGACTGTAGATAGCCACAATAAGGTTTGTTTGGAGAAAAGTCACTTAACTTTGTAAGCTACCTACTGTAGATATAACTTGCTAGCTATCTACTAGCTAGTTACATTTCTCTCACAGTTATAAAGCGAACAAACTGTTAACACAAAACAGCATATTACTGACCTAAATGGTTAGCTGTGTCCAGTCGCTAGCTTATCCAGGGTCAGTGATACATAGAGCAACCATGTACCGTCTATCTATGGGAACAACTGCAGTCATTTTGAAAGCAACATTGCTATTTTGAATAAAATAAAATAATATGATCCTCATAAAATGTTATCTGCAGTGCTCATCTCCTGTAGCCTAACTGTCATTTTCATACTGTACCTAAATTACAAGAGTTGGATTTGCACTAAACTATTTGATATGTTAGCACTTAAAAGGCAAGCAGAACATCTGGCGTACGCTTTGACTCATAAACGTTGTCTACTGGTATCATTTTAAACTGACAACATGTAGCTCAACATGTAAACCGTGTGTGATTGTAGCTATTCTCTACTTCTGACCACAGATGACCATTAGGCCTGTGATACCATCATACTGTAGGCCTTTGGTTGCGTTGGTGATGCATGCCACATGATAAGCTGCAAAATGGATTCACTGATATACTGAGAGAGAGTGACAATCAAATCAAACAGATTGGAGATCTTACAACTAGACCAAAAGGAAAGGTTTATTTGAGAACACAACACATAAATACAGATTGTGCAGGATTGTGATATGTGATTATTTAACATTTACATAGTAGTTTAACAACTAAAACACATTTAAACACTTACCTTCAAAGAATTAACACGTCATCACGTGTGTAAAGATTAGACATCTTAGTCTAAACAACAACAGATAATTGAGTAGTAATAAGTAGACTATTATTACTAAAGCATAATTTCAGGTAAAAAAATTAAAAACTCCAGCGGAGGTCAACCTTGCTCCACTGAACCTGTCACACCCTGATCTGTTTCACCTGTCCTTGTGATTGTCTCCAGTGTATTTATCCCTGTGTTTCCTGTCTCTCTGTGCCAGTGTATTTATCCCTGTGTTTCCTGTCTCTCTGTGCCAGTGTATTTATCCCTGTGTTTCCTGTCTCTCTGTGCCAGTGTATTTATCCCTGTGTTTCCTGTCTCTCTGTGCCAGTGTATTTATCCCTGTGTTTCCTGTCTCTCTGTGCCAGTTCATCTTGCATGTTTGTCAAGTCAACCAGCGTGTTTTTTTCCCCGTACTCCTTTTTCTCTTCTCTTTGCTAGTCCTCTCGGTTTTGACCCTTGCCTGTTTTCTGGACTCCATTCCCGCCTGCCTGACCATTCTGCCTGCCCTGACCTCGAGCCTGCCTGCCCTTCGGTACATACTGGTTTTGACCTTTTGCCTGTACACAACCATTCTCTTGCATACAACTTTTTGGATTAATAAAAATCTAACACTCCAACCATCTGCCTCCTGTGTCTTCATCTGGGTCTCGCCGTGTGCCCTTATTGAACCCTGATCTACTGGGTGAAGAGACTTATATTTCAGCCCAGCAATAGCACACTAGATTATAAACTCATTAGATTTTGATAAGTTAAATCAGGTGTGTTATTGCTGGGATGAAACGGAGCCCTGAACACCCAGCAGACCTCCAGCAGGGTTGCCTGCTCCAATCGTAATAGGTTTATACATTGTGTGTGATGTTTAACTGTATTTTTGCAGTGGTGTAAAAAGTACCCAATTGTCATACTTGAGTACAAGTAAAGATACCTTAGAAAATTACTCAAGTAAAAGTGAAAGTCACCCAGTAAAATACTACTTGAGTAAAAGTCAAAAAGTATTTGGTTCTAAATCTACTTCGGTATCAAAAGTAAATATAATTTCTAAAATATACTTAAGTATCAAAAGTAAAAGTATTAATCATTTCAAATTCCTTAAATTAGGCAAACCAAATTCTGCAGCGATATGCCATCCCATCAGGTTTGTAGCTTAGTGGGACTATCATTTGTTTTTCAACAGGACATTGACCCAACACACGTCCAGGCTGTATAAGGACTATTTGACCAAGAAGGAGAGTGATGGAGTGCTGCATCAGATGACCTGGCCTCCACAATCACCCGACCTCAAACCAATTGAGATGGTTTGGGATGAATCAGACCGCAGAGTGAAGGAAAAGCAGCCAACAAGTGCTCAGCATATGTGGGAACTCCTTCAAGGAGAAGCTGGTTGAGAGACTTCCAAGAGTGTGCAAAACTGTCATAAAGGCTACTTAGAAGAATGTCAAATGTAAAATATAATTTGATTTGTAACCTCTCCGGGATTAGGCATCCCGCTAGCGGTGAAACTGGAGGGCGTGCAATTCAAATAAATAATCATAAAGATTATGGATATTAAACATGCATGTACATACAAGTGTCTTATATCGGTTAAAAGCTTGTTAATCTAACTGCACTGTCCAATTTACAATAGGCTTTACAGCGAAAGCATGCCTTGCGATTGTTTGAGGACGGCGCCCCAAACCAGCACAGGTTTCATACATTCACAAATAGCGAAAAAATATTCACTTACTCTTTGAAAATCTTCCTCTGATTTATCATCCAAAGGGTCCCAGCTACAACATGTAGTGTCATTTTGTTAGATAAAATCCTTCTTTATGTCACAAAAAGTATGTTTAGTTGGTGCCATCGATTTGAGTAATCCAGAGAAAGGAATACATAAAGCTACTACTAAACTTTGTTAAAACATTTTTATCCTCAGATACCCTAAAATGTAATTAAACTATGATATTTCATACGGAAAGAAGTATGTTCAATAGGAAAACGATATTAGCAGGTGCGCGTCCTCTTTGTCGCGCGCGCACAGACTGATTTCCAAGTCTGTATCCCAGTACTAAAACTCAAAGTTTTTCCTCGTTTGGGAAGAAACAAGCCTGAAACCTTGAACAAATACTTCTGACATCCAGTGGAAGCCATAGGAATTGCATACTGGGAGCTGGATTACATTTTTCCCTATACGTTCTAATGGAAGAGCATGGGCTCTCACAAAAAAATGACGGATGGTTTTTCTTTGTATTTTCTCCTACCATATCTATTGTGTTATCGTCTCCTACATTATTTTAACATTTCTACAAACTTCAGAGTGTTTTCTTTCCAATGGTACCAATTATATGCATATCCTGGCTTCAGGGCCTGAGCAACAGGCAGTTTACTTTGGGCATGTCAGTCAGACAGGAAGTGGGTTTACTACATGAGGTTACTAAATGATTCCATATGTGTTATTTCATAGTAAAGTAAAGTACGGGTAACCAAAAAGGCTACTTAAGTAGTATTTTAAAGTATTTTTACGTAAGAATTTTCCACTACTGTATTTTGTATAGACAATTTTCTAAAATAGGTAGGTCTACACATATAACCCATATCTTATACAGTGGGAGATACCCTTAGTCTCTTGGGATGTTCATTTGGACCTCTCTCTTTATCAGCAGACAGGCTTTCTCAGCTTTCCATATCTGAGAACAGAAAACATCACAAAGAAACAGGCTTAATTATACTGAAATTAGACAGCACTGAATATTATGTCGCTATTATCTATCTGTCCTCAAAGTTTTCCCCTCTAGGGACTGGAACTGGAGATCTTTTCATAATGTCCTCCCACAAAATGAACTTCCCTATCCAGACCAGTACAGTAGCATACACTCTCGCTTTAATGACATCTGCAGCTGCAATTTAAACCTCTTCCATGGCTGTTATCTACAAATGCTTTAGGAGACTGTGTTTTTAATTTACAATGATTACATCAAGATAGTTAGATACAGTGCCTTCAGATAGTATTCATACCCCTTGACTTATTCCATATTATGTTGTGTTACATGGATCGTTTTGTTTCACCGATCTACACACAATACCCCATAATGAGAAATTGAAAACATGTTTATGGTAATGTTTGCTAATATATTGAAAATGAAACACAGAAATATCTAATTTACATAAGTATTCAAACCCATGAGTTAATAAATGTTAGAATCACCTTTGGAAGTGATTACAGCTGTGAGTATTTCTGGGTAAGTCTCTAAGAGCATTGTACAACTGGATTGTACAATATTTGCACATTATTATTATTTTTGAATTCTTCAAGCTCTGTCAAGTTGCTTATTCATAATTGATAGACAGTCATTTTCAATTCTTGCCATAGATTTTCAAACAAATTTATGTCAAAACTGTAATATGGGCCACTCAAGAACATTCAATGTGGTCTTGGTAATCAACTCCAGTGTGTATTTGGACCTGTGTTTTAGGTTATTGTTCTGCTAAAAGGTGAATTAATCTCCCAGTGTCTGTTGGAAAGCAGACTGAAACAGGTTTTCCTCTAGGATTTTCCCTGTGTTTACACCGTAGCTTAGCTCTATTCCGTTCCTTTCTAAAAAAATACATTTAAAAAACTTCCTAGTCCGTGCCAATGACAAGCATACCCATAACATGATGCTTGAAAATATGAAGAGTCAGTGATGTGTTGTGGTGGATTTGCCCCAAATATAACGCTTTCTATTCAGGACATGAAGTTCATTTCTTTGCCACATTTTTTTTAACCTTTTTGCAAACAGGATGCATGTTTTGGAATATTTTTATTCTGTACAGGCTACCTTCTTTTCACTCTGTCAATTAGGTTATTATTGTGGAGTAATTACAAAGTTGTTGATCCTAATTTGTCTCCTATCACAGCCATTAAACTCTGTAACTGTTTTAAAGTCATCATTGGCTTCATGGTGAAATCCCTGAGAGGTTTCCTTCCTCTCCGGCAACTGAGTTAGGAAGGACCCATGTATCTTTGTATTGACTTGGTGTATTGATGCACCATCTAAAATGTAATTAATAATTTCACCAAGCTCAAAGGGATATTCAATGTCTGCTGTTTTTATTTGTACCCATCTACCAATAGGTGCCCTTCTTTGCGAGGCATTGGAAAACCTCCTTGGTCTTTGTGGTATGGCTACATGAGACTAGCCCCCCCCCCCTACCAAATCTTGCTTAGGGCCCTCAAACGCTAGAGCTGTCCCTGCTGCCTATAGCTAACCTAGCTTGCTGATATTTATCTGACAAGTCACAAAGTGTATCCTGTTTCTGGCACATGTATTTCATGACATTTGTTTGCTACAACACCTTGCTACAACAAGTGTTTTGACAATCACGTCATTGTAAAGAGTTACCGTGGAAACGGTCTCTATCGCATATCTCGTCTTCTTGATCTGAGTGTTCCTTCTTTAGTCAGCTGATGTACAACACAACATTCTAAAACGAGCTAGTTTGAGCTCGGCTTGACCTCAGATAAAACATTACAGCCCACCCCAAACTGGAATCACTTAGGAAGTATCAATACGAAACAGTTATTTGAATAATACCCAGGATAAAATGTCAATGGGCATTAGCTAATTTCATCACATGCTTTTTATTAAATTATTTTAAAAGCCATTTGGGTCCCCTTGCCAAGATGTCATATTCATTCAAGGAAGAGTCCTTGAAAGAAGGATACCCCTATTTGTATATTCACATTTTAAGACAGCCTCAGTAACTCTTGCAGCCCCCACAAAGCAGACATAACATTTCATATGTTTCTGTTATTATCTATGCATAGTCACTTTATTAAACTCTACCAACATCTACATATTACCTCAATTACCTTGACTAACCAGTGCCCCCGCACATTGACTCTGTACCGGTACCCCCTCTATATAGCCTCGCTATTGTTATTTTACTGCTGCTCTTTAATTACTATTATTATTTGTATTTTTTAGGTATTTAGGTTTGTTAAGGGCTCGTAAGTAAGCATTTCACTGTAAGGTCTACCAACACCTGTTGTATTCGACGCATGTGACAAAAAAAAAAAGTGATTTTATTTTATTTGATATAGAGGTAGAAAAGCTATGTTGGTACACTGCTGGGGTTAACCCAGTATTGCACCGTGTTTATTCATAAAAAAAATAGGTCAAAAGACCTTAGCAACTTCATTCATCACTGTACACTTGAGTACCATAACTATCATTTGACGTTTCAGATGGAATTCATTGGTATGTCTTGTTATTTGACCCATCGGTCCTGCTTTCATGAGCTGAACACATTGACCATGGACCTGCATAAGGAGACAGCAAATATTATTTTCAAATACATGTTATTTCATACTAGCATGTTTACAACATAACAATACAAATCCAATGTTTTTATCAGCCCTAAAAGTGAATATGACTTTGCAGAAAGGGACCATGAATGACATTGATAAATGCCCTTGCTTGTTTGTGTAATTGTTAATGGGCTCCCGAGTGGTGCAGCGGTCTGAGGCACTGCATTCTCAGTGCTAGAGGCGTCACTACAGACCCTGGTTTGATTCCAGGCTGTATCACAACCGGCCATGATTGAGAGTCCCATAGGGTGGTGCACAATTGGCCCAGCGTTGTCTGGGTTAGAGTTTGGCCGGGGTAGGCCGTCATTATAAATAACAATTTGTTCTTAATTAACTGACTTGCCTCGTTAAATAAAGGTAATATTTTTTTTAGAAAACACATTTCTGATAGAAAGGAACATAGAACAAATGTCTTAAGACATAAATAATTATGAGTCATATTCAAAAATAAGTGAAAGAAAATGTCCTTGTTTAGCGAGATGATCTATCACTTGTTCTCAATACTCTGTAACTTTTATACGACAGCAAGTCTGAGCCACTTGAAAGAGAACGACAGCAGCTATCCTAATATGAATATGTCATTTGACATGAGGGGTCATAAATGTATGACAGATCTTATGTCAAGTTTATGACTCTGTCATGTCCATGTCATACTGACCCTGTCAAATAAAGTGGTACCTTAAACTTAACACGCAGCAAGACAAGTTGTCCAAGATAGTCAAAGACAGATGGAGTTCAATAAAAAACAATACAACTGCTGGATCAAATAGTGATGCATTAAATGAAACAACCACAGTTTTCTTTGAAACTAAACTTCAGCTATAACTTGAGGCATTGGATTCAGGAGTAGCGAAGCAGAACACTCGTTGCCATGGATACTTTTCCACGCAAACAGAGAACTAAAGATGTGAGTGGGCATCCGAGAGGGAGTGGGCACGTCCTGTATGTTCTTCTGCCCATTCTTCAATAGATACTGGAGAAGATAAACAAAACAGAACAATGTAAGTAGTTGGATGATTAATATATATGATTAAAGATGATTGAAGTGTTACATGTCAGACAACTTTGAATTTAGTAGGTCTACATCAGCTGTTTGCGATGCAGTCCATTTCAAACATGCACTACTGTTCAAAAGTTTGGGGTCACTTAGAAATGTCCTTGTTTTTGAAAGAAAAGCACATTTTTTGTCCATTAAAATAACATAAAATTGATCAGAAATACAGTGTAGACATTGCTAATGTGGTAAATGAATATCTACATAGGCGTACAGAGGCCCATTATCAACAACCATCACTCCTGCGTTCCAATGGCACGTTGTGTTAGCTAATCCAAGTTGATCAATTTAAAAGGCAAATTGATCATTAGAAAACCATTTTGCAATTATGTTAGCACAGCTGAAAACTGTTGTTCTGATTAAAGAAGCAATACAACTGGCCTTCTTTGTACTAGTTGAGTATCTGGAGCATCAGCATTTGTGGGTTTGATTACAGGCTCAAAATGGCTAGAAACAAAGACCTTTTTTCTGAAACTCATCAGTCTATTCTTGTTCTGAGAAAATAAGGCTATTCCATGCGAGAAATTGCCAAGAAACTGAAGATCTCATACAACGCTGTGTACTACTCCCTTCACAGAACAGCATAAACTGGCTCTAACCAGAATAGAAAGAGGAGTGGGAGGCCCCGGTGCACAACTGAGCAAGAAGACAAGTACATTACAGTTTCTAGTTTGAGAAACAGAAGCCTCACAAGTCCTCAACTGTCAGCTTCATTAAATAGTACCCGCAAAACACCAGTCTCAACGTCAACAGTGAAGAGGCGACTCCAGGATGCTGGCCTTTCAGGCAGAGATGCAAGAAAAAGCCATATCTCAGATTGGCCAATAAAAATAAAAGATTAAGATGGGCAATCGAACACAGACACTGGAAGGCCAGCATAGAGGGTGTGTAGGGTGCCGTCTTTCGGATGGGACGTTAAACGGGTGTCCTGACTGTCTGAGGTCATTAAAGATCCCATGGCACTTATCGTAAGACTAGGGGTGTTAACCCCGGTGTCCTGGCTAAATTCCCAAGCTGTCCTTCATACCATCATGGTCACCTAATCATCCCCAGCTTACAATTGGCTCATTCATCCCCCCTCCTCTCCCCTGTAACTATTCCCCAGGTCGTTGCTGTAAATGAGAAACGTGCTCTCAGTCAACTTACCTGGTAAAATAACGGTAAAATAAATAAGTAAAAAATCCCGGAGTCGCTTCTTCACTGTTGTTGTTGAGACGGGTGTTTTGCGGTTACTATTTAGTGAAGCTGCCAGTTGGAACCGGTTCAGGGAACAAAACCAAAAAAATGAAAATATATATTTTTGGGGATTAACAGAACCGGGAAATAACGTGATGTATACTGTTCTGGAACAGATCCGCTATTTTAAAAGCTTGGGAACCGGTTCTGAACATTGGTTTAAATTCCGGGCATTTTATTTTCAGTCCCAGAAAAAACTCAAACAAAGCACGTATGCAAAGCCCTCACTCTGTCACTCAGAAACGTCTCCCAGTGTCTGCCTACCAGCTGAAATAGATCTGGTCCAGTGCAAAGCCAAATATCTGAAGTTAATATGTCACACCTATCAGGTGTATGGATTAAGTTGGCAAAGGAGAAATGCTCACTAACAGAGATGTAAACAAATTTGTGAATACAATTTTAGAGAAACAACTTTTTTGTGCATATGGAAAATATATGTGATCTATTATTTCAGCTCATGAAACAAGGGACCAACACTTTACTTGTTGCGTTGTATATTGAGACAAATTACAGACAGTAGCCTACTAGTAGCAACATACAACTCAATTGATTGAACATTAAATGTATTTCAATATGATTGAAATAGGCCTATAGCCGAATGTTTATATTTTAATGTAGTCATCTTGGTTTTCATTTGAAAAGTATTTGTCGCTTGTTTGTATCAGTTGCAAAGATATTGGTGACTTTGTATTTATGGTCAACTTTGTTCTGAAGTTATCAGTGGGCACACAGAAACAGATAAACCATGTGATTCTACGTTTAGCGGAGATCTTCTGTCTATAAAGTAACGAGGTAGGGTAAAAAAAGCATCTGAGGACGCACTTAGCTGGTCTGAAGCAGGCATTAATTGAATTCATTAATTCATGTAAATAATGAATGAATAAAGGAAAAAAAACAATGCATCTGTTTTAATCTCAATATCAAATCATTTCTGGGTAACAATGAAGTACCTTACTGTGATTGTTTTCAATAAAAAATAGTCAAAAAGACACAAAAATAGCTTTTTAGCTAAATGTTTTATCAAGCAATAATTTTGCTTAGACTTTCTGGAAGTGGTCTGAATTGCGAGAGGGAGGGATATATCATCTGACAACTAGCTGCTGTTGTCAGAAAGGTTTGGAACTCTCTTTGTTCTTGGCCTGTATTCATTTATACCTCTTGGTAATGTCACCAGGAAAGCCGGAAACTTACGCCCATGCAAAACCTGCTAATTAGAATGTCCTGTGTAGACTGTATTTTCAGCCAGCAACTCTCAGGAAATGAAACTGATCAAATTTCTTCACGGTTTCCATCATCTGTTGTGCAATATAATACAAAACACAGGAAATACTATACTTTTGTGTGAAGATTAAACAAATCATTGTTTTGGCAAGCCTTCTCCCCTTATATCCTAGTCTACCTCAGACCACAGGCCACATGACTGTTGATCAGGAAACATTATTACCCCCTTGAGACTTGGCTTTTTCACTGCATTGTTTTTGCTTGTCTGAAGAAGCTGCTACGTGTACCCCAAGTCATACCCTATTCCCTATATAGTGCACTACTTTTGACCAGAGCCTTATGGGCCTCAATCAAACGTAATGCACTTTAACGAACAAGGTGTCATTTGGGACCCTGACCTATGTGTTTTGTTTCAACAAGTTCTGACTGCAGTTTATTTATTCCAAAGTGATATTGGCAGTAGATTTTCATTTAATCACACAGAATCACCGACCGGGAAGAGGAGGGGTTGCATCTTGACTTAAAATATTCAGTTGACGACCTTATTGCCACGAGGCAGAGACACACTGCACTAGCAATTGCTTGGCAGCCAGATTGTGACTTTTAATTTAAAAAACTGCAAGTAAACAGAGAGGGCTGTCTAATGAAATGATGGACCCAGTAGGAGCTAGAGGGTGAACAAACTGGCTGAACCGAGAAACAAAGAGGGAGTGATGGTGCTGTATTTCAACACGTCCCAAATGGCATCCCATTCCCTGTATAGTGAACTACTGGTCAAAAGTAGTGCACATAGTGAATATGAAGCCTTTTCAAATGCATCCAGTCTCCCATAGTACTTTAAACCTGACTTGAGCATGTAGCATAATCTATCTTGTTTTAATAATGTTCAACAAATGTTCAGCAATAATGTTCAGCAACCTGTTTTAAACAAAGGAGACATACCATGGAAAAACCATAGGATGGAAATAACATTAGATGGACATAACATTAGATGGACATAACATTAGATGGAAATAACATTAGATGGACATAACATTAGATGAAATAACATTAGATGGAAATAACATTAGATGAAATAACATTAGATGGAAATAACATTAGATGAAATAACATTAGATGGAAATAACATTAGATGAAATAACATTAGATGGAAATAACATTAGATGAAATAACATTAGATGAAATAACATTAGATGGACATAACATTAGGTGGAAATAACATTATGATGGAAATAACATTAGATGAAATAACATTAGATGAAATAACATTAGACGGACATAACATTAGATGGAAATAACATTAGATGGAAATAACATTAGATGGACATAACATTAGACGGAAATAACATTAGATGGACATAACATTAGATGAAATAACATTAGTTGAAATAACATTAGTTGAAATAACATTAGATGGACATGACATTAGATGGACATAACATTAGATGGAAATAACATTAGATGGAAATAACATTAGATGAAATAACATTAGATGAAATAACATTAGATGGACATGACATTAGATGGACATAACATTAGATGGAAATAACATTAGATTAAATAACATTAGATAGACATAACATTAGATGAAATAACATTAGATGAAATAACATTAGATGAAATAACATTAGATGGACATGACATTAGATGGACATAACATTAGATGGAAATAACATTAGATTAAATAACATTAGATAGACATAACATTAGATGGACATAACATTAGATGGACATAACATTAGTTGAAATAACATAAGATGGACATAACATTAGATGGAAATAACATTAGACGGACATAACATTAGATGGAAATAACATTAGACGGACATAACATTAGATGGAAATAACATTAGACGGACATAACATTAGATGGACATAACATTAGATGGACATAACGTTAGATGGACATAACATTAGACATGCCATGATTTCCTAGATATGTTTCTCCACTGGCTATATTGGCTCAAAGAGTAATATATACTGTATATGTATATATATATATATGCATTATATTTATATATTGTTACAATTTCAAAGCCAAGACACACCAACATAAATGTGAGAGCATTGAGACTGTGATAGAGAAAGTCATACTCTACAGATTAAAATTCTTTCCGCTGAATCTATTTCCCCCCTATGCTCTATATAACCGTGGTAAACAACTGTCCACATTCTTTCACCAGTATTCCCAAGGATATGTCAGGCTATTGTATCGCTACACTTATTGTGTGATATTTCTTCAGCAGATGTGTTACATTGGCATTATTGGGCAACTGTCAACAAATAGAGGTCTCTGAAACAGATCATTTTGAAAATAAAACTTTTGAAAGTTGATGGAAGTGTTCTCAGACTAAGATTATAATGCAGGTAACTGCCAAAATAAAGGAAATCCCAACATGTAGTGTCTTAATAGGGCGTTGGGTCACCACGAGCCAGAACAGCTTCAATGCACCTCGGCATAGATTCTACTAGTGTCTGGAACTCTATTGGAGGGATGTGACATCATTCTTCCACCAGATATTCCGTTATTTGATGTTTTGTTGATGGTGGTGGGAAAACGCTGTCTCAGGCGCCGCTCCAGAGTCTCCCAGAAGTGTTCAATTGGGTTGAGATCTGGTGACTGAGACGGCCATGGCATGTGGCTGACATCCTTTTCCTGCTGATCAATTCCTTCAGTGACCACTTGTGCCCCTTGAATGGGGATAGTGTTATGCTATGGGGGCATAGCCATGATGGCCAAAATAATGGCCTGCCCAGCATTTTTATAGATGACCCTAAGCATGCTAATTGCTTAATGAACTCAGGATGCACACCTGTGTTGAAGCACCTGCTCTCAATATACTTTGTATCCCTCATTTACTCAAGAGTTTCCATTATTTTGTCAGTTACCTACATGTATCTCATATTTATGTAGATGTCCAACTCATTTGTTGAATTTCTGAACTTTTTAAATGTGATATTTACTTTTACTTTATTCTGAGACTGGAATCCTTCCCCTCCTACATTAGTTTATGGGACAACGGTAAACAGACTGTAATCCTTACCCTCCTATATTAGTTTATGGGACAACAGTAAACAGACTGGAATCCTTCCCCTCCTACATTAGTTTATGGAACAACGGAAAACAGATATATTGTCAGCTTCTAGACTAGCGTCCTGTCCAGGGAGTGTACTTGTACGTCAAGCTGCCTCATGCTACAGAAACAGGAGATGGGCTCCTGCCCTATGAGCTTTTCTGGCTTGGGACACTTACTTACTCTACTATTGCCAGTTGGAAATGTAGAAACAGTAGACTTTACTTCTCATACTTCCTGCCCCTAGCTCTCTGATCATTACCCAATCAGAGCTAGGACATAAAACATGAAGAGCAGGTTTTCACCACACAGTTATGAATTCAACCATAGGTTGGCACCCTATTCCCTAGTGTACTACTGTGGGCCCTAGTGAAAAAGAAAAGCACTATATAGGGAATAGGGTGCCATTTGAGACGCAAAAGCATAGGAGGAACAGTCTGGTTCCATCAAAGACATCAGGATCACGTATTTCAAAATCCTTGTGTTGATGTGAGGTCAGCACCAATCACTGTCATAAAACAGAGATTCATATAGGTGTGGGACTGACCTCCGTGACAGAAAAACATTTCTGTTCAATTGAGTTGATTTGTTGTTGGAATTAAGGAACCGTATTAGATACCAGTACAGCTGCAATGGAGTCCTATATCAATGTTTGATACAGATTTGAAAGTGTTGTAATTTATGTTGATTGGATGATAATGGTGATGACGACAACAGGGATTATGTAACTTTCTCTGATGTCGTGTCTTAGATTCCTGAAATCCATTGTGTTCCGCGTGATTCTTATTGAGTTTTTATGTTCCTTTCTGCTTTGATCATTAAATGTCAATCTCCCCAGCTGTGGTGAAGCAGAAATAGTCAATATCACCTTGTATACCATGTGACGTCTAAACTGGGATTCACAGACAGGCTGCCTGCCTGCACCAGATGCATTGGTCCTCTCCAAGGGATGGTTCATAATTTTTATTTTATTTAACTATGCAAGTCAGTTAAGAATAAATTCTTATTTACAATGACAGCCTACCAAGAAACAGTGGATTAATTGCCTTGTTCAGATGCAGAACGACAGATGTTTACCTTGTCAGTTCAGGGATTCGATCCAGCAACCTTTCGGTTAGTGGCCAACGCTCCAAACACTAGGCTACCTGCCGCCTCATAACCTAAAGCAGAGGTGCTGAGGCAGAAAGAGAACAAGCTTTCTGATTGCTTTGAAAATAATGGCATTTAGAGCGGTGCACCATAACACACAATACAATATGAAATCCCTTCTCTGGAGTTTCATCATCAGACGCGTGCTTAATTATACTATTATATAGAAAGATTGTGTGAGATGGAATGATTATTACTTCATTTAAGATATTTTTAATTAGCTTATTCAAATTATTGTATTATTTGAAAAGGTTGTAATGCAAATAGCAAAACATAACTGCAAAATATGATTATGAAAAGATATGGAAAAACAAATGAGTTGTCACTTGGTCTCATGGGATTTGGGTTGAGCACTGAGCAGCAGGCTGCATGCCCATTAGACCACATTATTAATTAGTACCAGTAATGACTGCATTCTAATGGATCTGATGGTGGTAATAGTGTTATAGGGTAATGATGGTGGTAATAGTGTTACAGGGTAATGATGGTTGTAATAGTGTTGTGTTGTAATGGTGGTGGTAATATTGCTGTAGGGTATTGATGGTGGTAATAGTGTTACAGGGTAATGATGGTGGTAATAGTGTTATAGGGTAATGATGGTGGTAATATTGCTGCAGGGTAATGATGGTGGTAATAATGCTGTAGGGTAATGGTGGTGGTAATAGTGTTACAGGGTATTGATGGTGGTATTAGTGCTGTAGAGTAATGATGGTGGTAATAGTGCTGTAGGGTAACGATGGTGGTAATAGTGTTGTTGGGTAATAATGGTGGTAATAGTGTTGTTGGGTAATAATGGTGGTAACAGTAATGTAGGGTAATGATATTGGTAACGTTGTTACAGTGTAATGATGGTGGTAATATTGTTGTATTTTAATGATGGTGGTAATAATGATGTAAGGTAACAGTGGTGGTAATAGTGCTGTAGTGTAATGATGGTGGTAACATTGCTGTAGGGTAATGACGGTGCTAAATAGTGCTGTAGGGTAATTATGGTGGTAATAGTGATGTAGGGTAATGATGGTTGTAATAGTGCTGTAGGGTAATGATGGTGGTAATAGTGCTGTAGGGTAATGATGGTTGTAATAGTGTTGTTGGGTAATGATGGTGGTAATTGTGTTTTATTGTAATGATGGTGGTAACATTTCTGTAGGGTAATGATGGTGCTAAATAGTGCTGTTGGGTAATGATGGTTGTAATAGTGTTGTAGGGTAATGATGGTGGTAACAGTAATGTAGGGTAATGATGGTGGTAACAGTAATGTAGGGTAACGATGGTGCTATTAGTGCTGTAGGGTAATGATGGCGGTAATTTTGCTGTAGGGTGATGATGGTGGTAATAGTATTGTATTTTAATGATGGTGGTAATAGTGCTGTAGGGTAATGATGGTGTTAATAGTGATGTAGGGTAGTGATGGTGGTAATAGTGCTGTAGGGTAATAATGGTGGTAATAGTAATGTAGGGTAACGATGGTGCTATTAGTGCAGTAGGGTAATGATATTGGTAACATTTTTTTAGGGTAATGATGGTGGTAATAGTGCTGTAGGGTAATAATGGTGGTAATAGTAATGTAGGGTAACGATGGTGCTATTAGTGCTGTAGGGTAATGATGGCGGTAATTTTGCTGTAGGGTGATGATGGTGGTAATAATGCTGAAGGGTAATGATGGTGGTAATAGTGGTTTAGGGTAATGATGGTGGTAATAGTGCTGAAGGGTAATGATGGTGGTAATATTCTTGTAGGGTTATGGTGGTGGTAATAGTGCTGTAGGGTAATAATGGTGGTAATAGTAATGGAGGGTAACGATGGTGCTATTAGTGCAGTAGGGTAATGATATTGGTAACATTTTTTTAGGGTAATGACGGTGGTACTAGTGCTGTAGGATAATGCTGGTGGGAATAATGTGGTAAGGTAACAATGGTGGTAATATTGCTGTAGGGTAATGATGGTGGTAATAGTGCTGTAGGGTAATGATGGTGGTAATTTTGCTGTAGGGTAATGATGGTTGTAATAGTGTTGTAGGGTAATGATGGTTGTAATAGTGCTGTAGGGTAATGATGGTGGTAATTTTGCTGTAGGGTAATGATGGTTGTAATAGTGCTGTAGGGTAATGATGGTGGTAATAGTGCTGTAGGGTAATGATGGTTGTAATAGTGCTGTAGGGTAATGATGGTGGTAATTTTGCTGTAGGGTAATGATGGTGGTAATAGTGCTGTAGGGTAATGATGGTTGTAATAGTGTTGTTGGGTAATGATGGTGGTAACAGTAATGTAGGGTAATGATGGTTGTAATATTGCTGTAGGGTAATGATGGTGGTAATAGTGCTGTAGGGTAATGATGGTGGTAATAGTGTTGTTGGGTAATGATGGTGGTAACAGTAATGTAGGGTAATGATATTGGTAACGTTGTTACAGGGCAATGATGGTGGTAATATTGTTGTATTTTAATGATGGTGGTAATAGTGTTGTAGGGTAATGATGGCGGTAATTTTGCTGTAGGGTGATGATGGTGGTAATGGTGTTGTAGGGTAATGATGGTGGTAATAGTGTTGTAGGGTAATGATGGTGGTAATATTGTTGTAGGGTAATGATGGTGCTAACTAGTGCTGAAGGGTAATGATGGTGGTAATAGTGTTCTAGGGTAATGATGGTGCTAAATAGTGCTGAAGGGTAATGATGGTGCTAAATAGTCCTGAAGGGTAATGATGGTGGCAATGGTCTTGTAGGGTAATGATGCTGGTAATAGTTTTGTAGGGTAATGATGGTGATAATATTGTTGTATTGTAATGATGGTGGTAATAGTGCTGAAGGGTAATGATGGTGGTAATATTCTTGTAGGGTTATGGTGGTGGTAATAGTGCTGTAGGGTAATAATGGTGGTAATAGTAATGGAGGGTAACGATGGTGCTAGTAGTGCAGTAGGGTAATGATATTGGTAACGTTGTTTTAGGGTAATGACGGTGGTACTAGTGCTGTAGGATAATGCTGGTGGGAATAGTGTGGTAAGGTAACAATGGTGGTAATATTGCTGTAGGGTAATGATGGTGGTAATAGTGATGTCGGGTAATGATGGGTGTAATAGTGCTGTAGGGTAATGATGCTGGTAATATTGTTGTAGGGTAATGATGGTTGTAATAGTGTTACAGGGTAATGATGGTGGTAATAGTGGTGTAGGGTAATGATGGTGGTAATAGTGGTGTAGGGTAATGATGGTGGTAATAGTGCTGTAGGGTAATGATGGTGGTAATAGTGCTGTAGGGTGATGATGGTGGTAATAGTGTTGTGTTGTAATGATGGTGGTAATAGTGATGTAGGGTAATGATGGTGGTAATAGTGCTGTAGGGTGATGATGGTGGTAATAGTGTTGTGTTGTAATGATGGTGGTAATAGTGATGTAGGGTAATGATGGTGGTAATAGTGTTGTAGGGGAATGATGGTTGTAATAGTGTTGTAGGGTAATGATGGTGGTAATAGTGTTGTAGGGTAATGATATTGGTAACGTTGGTACTGGGTAATGATGGTGGTAATAGTGTTGTAGGGTAATGATGGTGGTAATAGTGCTGTAGGGTAATGATGGTTGTAAGAGTGTTGTTGGGTAATGATGGTGGTAACAGTAATGTAGGGTAATGATATTGGTAACGTTGGTACTGGGTAATGATGGTGCTAAATAGTGCTGAAGGGTAATGACGGTGGTAATAGTGTTGTAGGGTAATGATGGTGCTAACTAGTGCTGAAGGGTAATGATGGTGGTAATATTGTTGTAGGGTAATGATGGTGGTAATAGTGTTGTAGGGTAATGATGGTGGTAATAGTGATGTAGGGTAATTATGGTGGTAATAGTGATGTAGGGTAATGATGGTGGTAATAGTGTTGTAGGGGAATGATGGTGGTAATAGTGCTGTAGGGTAATGATGGTTGTAATAGTGATGTAGGGTAATGATGGTTGTAATAGTGTTGTAGGGTAATGATGGTGGTAATAGTGTTGTTGGGTAATGATGGTGGTAATAGTGCTGTTGGGTAATGATGGTGGTAACAGTAATGTAGGGTAATGATATTGGTAACGTTGGTACTGGGTAATGATGGTGGTAATATTGTTGTAGAGTAATGATGGTGGTAATATTGTTGTAGGGTAATGATGGTGGTAACTAGTGCTGTAGGGTAATGATGGTGGTAATAGTGTTGTTGGGTAATGATGGTGGTAACAGTAATGTAGGGTAATGATATTGGTAACGTTGGTACTGGGTAATGATGGTGGTAATATTGTTGTAGAGTAATGATGGTGGTAATATTGTTGTAGGGTAATGATGGTGGTAATAGTGTTTTATTGTAATGATGGTGGTAACAGTAATGTAGGGTAATGATATTGGTAACGTTGGTACTGGGTAATGATGGTGGTAATATTGTTGTAGAGTAATGATGGTGGTAATATTGTTGTATTTTAATGATGGTGGTAATAGTGTTGTAGGGTAATGATAGTGGTAATTGTGTTTTATTGTAATGATGGTGGCAATAGTGCTGTAGGGGAATGATGGTTGTAATAGTGCTGTAGGGTAATGATGGCGGTAATTTTGCTGTAGGGTGATGATGGTGGTAATAGTGTTGTAGGGTAATGATGGTGGTAATAGTGATGTCGGGTATTGATGGTGATTAATGTGTTGTAGGGTAATGATGGTGATAACATTGCTGTAGGGTAATGATGGATCTGAACAGTGCTGAATGGTAATGATGGTGGTTATATTGTTGTAGGGTAATGATGGTGCTAAATAGTGCTGAAGGGTAATGATGTTGGTAATGGTCTTGTAGGGTAATGATGCTGGTAATAGTGTTGTAGGGTAATGATGGTGGTAATATTGTTGTATTGTAATGATGGTGGTAATAGTGCTGTAGGGTAATGATGGTGGTAATAGTAATGTAGGGTAAAGATGGTGCTAGTAGTGCAGTAGGGTAATGATATTGGTAACGTTGTTTTAGGGTAATGACGGTGGTACTAGTGCTGTAGGATAATGCTGGTGGGAATAGTGTGGTAAGGTAACAATGGTGGTAATATTGCTGTAGGGTAATGATGGTGGTAATAGTGATGTCGGGTAATGATGGTGGTAATAGTATTGTAGGGTAATGATGGTGGAAATAATGCTGTAAGGTAATGATGGTGGTAATATTGCTGTAGGGTAATGATGGTGGTAATAGTGATGTCGGGTAATGATGGGTGTAATAGTGCTGTAGGGTAATGATGCTGGTAATATTGTTGTAGGGTAATGATGGTTGTAATAGTGTTACAGGGTAATGATGGTGGTAATAGTGGTGTAGGGTAATGATGGTGGTAATAGTGCTGTAGAGTAATGATGGTGGTAATAGTGTTACAGGGTAATGATGGTGGTAATAGTAATGTTGGGTAATAATGGTGGTAATAGTGCTGTAGGGTAATAATGGTGGTAATAGTGCTGTAGGGTATTGATGGTGGTAATAGTGCTGTAGAGTAATGATGGTGGTAATATTGTTGTGTTGTAATGATGGTGGTAATAGTGTTGTTGGGTAATAATGGTGGTAACAGTAATGTAGGGTAATGATATTGGTAACGTTGTTAAAGGGTAATGATGGTGGTAATATTGTTGTATTTTAATGATGGTGGTAATAGTGTGGTAAGGTAACGATTGTGGTAATATTGCTGTAGGGTAATGATGGTGGTAATAGTGTTGTAGGGTAATGATGGTGGTAATAGTGATGTAGGGTAATGATGGTGGTAATAGTGATGTCGGGTAATGATATTGGTAACGTTGTTACAGGGTAATGATGGTGGTAATATTGTTGTATTTTAATGATGGTGGTAATAGTGTTGTAGGGTAATGATAGTGGTAATTGTGTTTTATTGTAATGATGGTGGTAACATTTCTGTAGGGTAATGATGGTGCTAAATAGTGCTGTTGGGTAATGATGGTTGTAATAGTGTTGTTGGGTAATGATTGTGGTAACAGTAATGTAGGGTAATGATGGTGGTAACAGTAATGTAGGGTAACGATGGTGCTATTAGTGCTGTAGGGTAATGATGGCGGTAATTTTGCTGTAGGGTGATGATGGTGGTAATAGTATTGTATTTTAATGATGGTGGTAATAGTGCTGTAGGGTAATGATGGTGTTAATAGTGATGTAGGGTAATGATGGTGGTAATAGTGCTGTAGGGTCATAATGGTGGTAATAGTAATGTAGGGTAACGAGGGTGCTATTAGTGCAGTAGGGTAATGATATTGGTAACATTTTTTTAGGGTAATGACGGTGGTACTAGTGCTGTAGGGTAATGATGGTGTTAATAGTGATGTAGGGTAATGATGGTGGTAATAGTGCTGTAGGGTAATAATGGTGGTAATAGTAATGTAGGGTAACGATGGTGCTATTAGTGCAGTAGGGTAATGATATTGGTAACATTTTTTTAGGGTAATGACGGTGGTACTAGTGCTGTAGGATAATGCTGGTGGGAATAATGTGGTAAGGTAACAATGGTGGTAATATTGCTGTAGGGTAATGATGGTGGTAATAGTGCTGTAGGGTAATGATGGTGGTAATTTTGCTTTAGGGTAATGATGGTTGTAATAGTGTTGTAGGGTAATGATGGTTGTAATAGTGCTGTAGGGTAATGATGGTGGTAATTTTGCTGTAGGGTAATGATGGTTGTAATAGTGTTGTAGGGTAATGATGGTGGTAATAGTGTTGTAGGGTAATGATGGTGGTAATAGTGTTGTAGGGTAATGATGGTGGTAATAGTGCTGTAGGGTAATGATGGTTGTAATAGTGCTGTAGGGTAATGATGGTGGTAATTTTGCTGTAGGGTAATGATGGTGGTAATAGTGCTGTAGGGTAATGATGGTTGTAATAGTGTTGTTGGGTAATGATGGTGGTAACAGTAATGTAGGGTAATGATGGTTGTAATATTGCTGTAGGGTAATGATGGTGGTAATAGTGCTGTAGGGTAATGATGGTGGTAATAGTGTTGTAGGGTAATGATGGTTGTAATAGTGCTGTAGGGTAATGATGGTGGTAATTTTGCTGTAGGGTAATGATGGTGGTAATAGTGCTGTAGGGTAATGATGGTTGTAATAGTGTTGTTGGGTAATGATGGTGGTAACAGTAATGTAGGGTAATGATGGTTGTAATAGTGTTGTTGGGTAATGATGGTGGTAACAGTAATGTAGGGTAATGATATTGGTAACGTTGTTACAGGGCAATGATGGTGGTAATATTGTTGTATTTTAATGATGGTGGTAATAGTGTTGTAGGGTAATGATGGCGGTAATTTTGCTGTAGGGTGATGATGGTGGTAATGGTGTTGTAGGGTAATGATGGTGGTAATAGTGTTGTAGGGTAATGATGGTGGTAATATTGTTGTAAGGTAATGATGGTGCTAAATAGTGCTGAAGGGTAATGATGGTGGTAATAGTGTTGTAGGGTAATGATGGTGCTAAATAGTGCTGAAGGGTAATGATGGTGCTAAATAGTCCTGAAGGGTAATGATGGTGGCAATGGTCTTGTAGGGTAATGATGCTGGTAATAGTTTTGTAGGGTAATGATGGTGATAATATTGTTGTATTGTAATGATGGTGGTAATAGTGCTGTAGGGTAATGATGGTGGTAATAGCAATGTAGGGTAATGGTGGTGGTAATAATGCTGTAGGGTAATAATGGTGGTAATAGTAATGTAGGGTGACGATGGTGCTAGTAGTGCAGTAGGGTAATGATATTGGTAACGTTGTTTTAGGGTAATGGCGGTGGTACTAGTGCTGTAGGATAATGCTGGTGGGAATAGTGTGGTAAGGTAACAATGGTGGTAATATTGCTGTAGGGTAATGATGGTGGTAATAGTGATGTCGGGTAATGATGGGTGTAATAGTGCTGTAGGGTAATGATGCTGGTAATATTGTTGTAGGGTAATGATGGTTGTAATAGTGTTACAGGGTAATGATGGTGGTAATAGTGGTGTAGGGTAATGATGGTGGTAATAGTGGTGTAGGGTAATGATGGTGGTATTAGTGCTGTAGGGTAATGATGGTGGTAATAGTGCTGTAGGGTGATGATGGTGGTAATAGTGTTGTGTTGTAATGATGGTGGTAATAGTGATGTAGGGTAATGATGGTGGTAATAGTGTTGTAGGGGAATGATGGATAGGGTAATGATGTGGTAATAGTGTTGTGTTGTAATGATGTTGGTGATAGTGCTGTAGGGTAATGATGGTGGTAATATGCTGTAGGGTAATGATGGTGTTAATAGTGCTGTAGGTAATGATGGGCGTTGATTTTGCTGTAGTGTAATGATGGTGGTAATAGTGCTGTAGGGTAATGAGTTGGTAATAGTGATGTAGGGTAATGATGGTGGTAATAGTGCTGTAGGTAATGATGGGGTATAGTGTTAGGGTAAAGATGGTGGTAATTTTGCTGTGGGTAATGATGGTGGTAATTGTGATGTCGGGTAATGATGGGTGTAATAGTGCTGTAGGGTAATATGCTGGTAATATTGTTGTAGGGTAATGATGGTTGTAATAGTGTTACGGGTAATGATGGTGGTAATAGTGGTGTAGGGTAATGATGGTGGTAATAGTGCTGTAGAGTAATGATGGTGGTAATAGTGTTACAGGGTAATGATGGTGGTAATAGTAATGTTGGGTAATAATGGTGGTAATAGTGCTGTAGGGTATTGATGGTGGTAATAGTGCTGTAGAGTAATGATGGTGGTAATATTGTTGTGTTGTAATGATGGTGGTAATAGTGTTGTTGGGTAATGATGGTGGTAATAGTGTTGTTGGGTAATATGGTGGTAACGTAATGTAGGGTAATGATATTGGTAACGTTGTTAAAGGGTAATGATGGTGGTAATATTGTTGTATTTTAATGATGGTGGTAATAGTGTGGTAAGGTAACGATTGTGGTAATATTGCTGTAGGGTAATGATGGTGGTTAATGTGTTGTAGGGTAATGATGGTGGTAATATTACTGTAGGGTAATGATGGTGCTAAATAATGCTGTAGGGTAATTATGGTGGTAATAGTGTTATAGGGTAATGATGGTGGAAAAAAGTGCTGTAAGGTAATGATGGTGGTAATAGTTTTTTAGGGTAATGATGGTGGTAATAGTGATGTAATGTAATGATGGTGGTAATAGTGCTGTAGGGCGTTTATGGTGGTAATAGTGCTGTAGGGTAATGATGGTGGTAATAGTGCTGTAGGGTAATGATGGTGGTAATAGTGCTGTAGGGTAATGATGGTGGTAATAGTGTTGTAGGGTAATGATGGTGGTAATAGTGGTGTAGGGTAATGATGGTGGTAATAGTGGTGTAGGGTAATGATGGTGGTAATAGTGCTGTAGAGTAATGATGGTCGTAATAGTGCTGTAGGGTAATGATGGTTGTAATAGTCTTGTAGGGTAATGATGGTGGTAATTGTGTTTTATTGTAATGATGGTGGTAATAGTGCTGTAGGGTAATGATGGTGGTAATTTTGTTTTATTGTAATGATGGTGGTAATAGTGTTGTACTGTAATGATGTTGGTAATAGTGCTGTAGGGTAATGATGGCGGTAATATTGTTGTAGGGTAATGATGGTGGTGACATTGCTGTAGGTTAATGATGGTGCTGAATAGTGCTGAAGGGTAATGATGGTGGTAATAGTGGTTTAGGGTAATGATGGTGGTAATAGTGCTGAAGGGTAATGATGGTGGTAATATTCTTGTAGGGTTATGGTGGTGGTAATAGTGCTGTAGGGTAATAATGGTGTAAAGTAATGGAGGGTACGATGGTGCTAGTAGTGCAGTAGGTAATGATATTGGTAACGTTGTTTTAGGGTAATGACGGGTGGTACAGTGCTGTAGGATCATGCTGGTGGGAATAGTGTGTAAGGTAACAAGGTGGTATATTGCTGTAGGGTATGATGGTGGTAATAGTGATGTCGGTAATGATGGTGGTAATGTATTGTAGGGTTGATGGTGGAAATAATGCTGTAAGGTAATGATGGTGGTAATAGGTTGTAGGTAATGTGGTGTAATAGTGTTGTAGGGTAATGATGGTGCTAAATAGTGCTGTAGGGTAATGATGGTGGTAATAGTGTTGTAGGGTAATGGTGGTGCTAAATAGTGCTGTAGGGTAATGATGGTGGTAATAGTGTTGTAGGGTAATGGTGGTGCTAAATAGTGCTGTAGGGTATGTGGTGTATAGTGTTGTGTTGTAATGTGGTGGTGATAGTGCTGTAGGGTAATGATGCTGGTAATAGTGCTGTGGGTAATGATGGTGGTTAATAGTGCGTAGGGTAATGATGGCGGTAATTTTGCTGTAGGGTAATGATGGTGGTAATAGTGCTTGTAGGGTAATGATGGTGGTAATAGTGATTGTAGGTAATGATGGTTGTAATGTGCTGTAGGTAATGATGGTGGTATAGTGTTTGTAGGGTAATGATGGTG